>NW_026892214.1:0-28742 GCF_015708825.2 Lethenteron reissneri | reverse complement strand
TTCTCTCTCGTGCCATGTAGGCTAGCATCACAGAACATATAATAATAATAATAATTCATTATAGCAGACGTCGATGGCAATTTACTACAATATACATTTCTTTGCGCTTTATACAGAAATTTAATCAGAGTGAGCCAACACTGATTTACAATCAAGTTGGCTGTTAGTAAAAGGAGGTTTTTTTTCGATTTAAAGCTTTCGTGACTGCAGGGATCTCTTTGGTTCTTTCGGTAAAGTCACGTAGAAGTGAAGAAGTCACCTGAGGACAGCTGCTTGCGTTGTAGCCGAAACGTCGTGAGAATTATTTTATTATGTTTTTTTTTATTCTTTTATTATTTCCTTTCTACGTGACTTTACCGAAAGAACCAAGAAGAGTTTTTTTTTGTTTCCAGTGTCAGTGTTGGTGCCATCGTTGACCTCCAGATTAACCACAGTTAATACAATTTCTCTGGGCGCTTTGTGTTGACCTTTGGAGGAACCAAGAGCAAAAACACAGACATTCTCACGGCTACCACACGGAGGATTCGGTAATAACTAATCCCCCAATTTCCCAACGCTGTGATAACCATATCCTAGTATAACATGTATCGTATCAGTGCCAATCCACTGGTGGATGAGCGCCTCTCCACGCCGTGGGGTTGGGGGAGTTTTTGACGACACGTCACCATGCTGGGTCAGTGCGGGACTTGTGAAGGTGGGAACATAGAGGTACGACTTAATAATTTATTTAGCTGCGCTGTCTTCTGCTGACGACCTCGTAACCACGCAGCTATCTAGAACAACCTGGTATGCATGGGGGTCACCCGTCCAAGGGCTATCCAGGCTCAACCCTGCTCGGTGGTCACAGGCTATGGCATCGATGCCCGGTCATTGTGAATATCGTTGTGCAATTATTGTCCGAGAAAAGACCAACGCCTTCATTTGATCCTTATGGCGGTAACTCCGGGGTACCAAATAATACAAAATGGCCGAGGCAATTAAATACTTTATTTCTGGGACACTATTTTGTCCAGGCGTGTTACTTAACTCAGCGACTGAGGTACCAATCAATCCGACATCGGTGCCACTCCGCGATGTCGAAATGCAGCGAGAACGATTGCACCGAAACCCTGAAGGCTCGCGGTACGCACCGTGGCGGTGCATCGTCGTGTACAGCTCGTCGAGATGAGTCGATTGCTGCATCGCCGACCATTGACAGACTACAGATGACTGCATCACGGACATGATGCGAGAGCCGGGGTACTGTGGTACCCCGGGGTACCGCCATAAGGTTCATATATGCAAATATTGATTTATTTAGCTAATAGCATATTTTTTTAAGGCTACGGATGAGTAAAGTCTATCTGGTAAGTTTTCATATTTATGCATGCATGATCTGGAATTTAAAATGTTGGTTTTGAAACACTAAAAAAATGTTGGTCCATTGCAGTATTCCAAAGGAAGTGTGTGGAACATTAGGCGATTATCAGATGAAATAATAAGATTCGGGTGTGGAGAAGCGAAGGCAAATTATTTCTGTGACTTGCGTATTTGCTACAACACGAACAGAACACTTATACGAATCCACTGACAGCATCAATTCAGGAGTGTGTTTTCAAATTGTTTCAGTTACAGTGCAACGGCAACAGCACCAAACACCCATACGTTTACAGTTAATAAGCTAAATATTTGCACAAAGCGAGATTTATTTCTCAATAACATTGATGCATTTAAACGTGGAAAATGAAGATTAATATCGGCTGAAAGTGGCTTTAAATGGGTGAAAATGAAGCTAATAGCTTAGTGAACTTTACCTGGTAAAATAAAAAATCTTTTTCTTGCGGTTGGTTTACTTTTCCTATACTTTTGCACTCTTATGGTGTTTTTTTGTATCGATCGTTGTTGTAACTTTCTGACACCGGCCCCAACTGGCCATTCGCGAAAACAAGCTTTGTAGCTCATCGCATCCCTCCAGAATGAACAAAGAGTCTGATTCTGAGCGAGAGGCGTTTCTCCCCCACTGCCGTCACAATCACCCTTTACCATTGACGTACATTAACGATCCAATCAGCAAGATGTCATTACACAAAGGTGCAGCATATGTATAGGGTGTCTTTTCAACCGTTTGATGTTTAACGACACTGATTCTTAGCACTTCCTGACGAAGCTGCTTAACAATGTGCAGTCACTGGGTGGCTTGAGATGGATCGTCGCAGCTTTAGGGTTTCCTCCTTCGTCGAGGCTGTCAAATCATGACCAGGTATCGAGGGCACACTTTTTGGGTCAATTAGTGGACCTTTTTCCAATAACCCTAGCTCTTGTAACTTGTGTGGCTAGTGTGGAGGAGGGGGCCCTTTGAAATGTAGAATTATTTCAATTGCATCGGCATGAACACTCAGGGAATGGCTCAATTATGTAGTTTTTTTATAGAGATAATAATCATTAAAATCTACTTGGCGCGGAACAGACAGTGTTAAACAGTGTTGCTGTTGCCTCCGAAACGTCGTGATTTTTATTTAATTTGTCATATTACTTTTATTTAAAAAAAATTTCCTACGTGACTTTACCGAAAAAACCTAAGAATATGAATCCTTGCAGTCACGAAAGCTTCAAATCTACAAGTATTAGGAGATACGCATGGGGGAGGGAAGGGGGGGGGGGATTACACAGCTATAGCTGAATTTCCTACGTCACAATCGCGTGGCCCCAGTGGTTTTGCCGAGCGCAGCTCACTTCTGTCGGACTTGGCGGGGCTGTCCGATTGCACCTTGCGGATGACGAAGCTGCGCCGCGAGGTCCCCGGGCTCTGGGACGACCCCGTCCGGCGGTCCCGGACGGCCCGCTCGGCCCGCTCTTCCGCACCGGCGGCAGCACCCCGGCTATGTTGTGTCTGTGCTTCTTCACATTATTTGGGGCTTTAGATGGCTTAGCCGCTGGGAGCAAAGAGAAAAGGTGAAAAGCGAGAGAGCCCCCGCGGGTGTGCTTTTATTTACTTTGCTTTGTTCCGTCGGTTTTTTTTCCTGATTCTCGTTTTGATTTTTTTCGTCGTCTTCTCAAATGAAGTCACTCAACTACTGATGATTTTGAAAAAATTAACTGAAAAAAAAAATCAAAAATCTGACAGAATTAGTTAACAGAACTGATTATTAGACCGTAATCGTTCACGATTCCTTCACATTGTGTCGATGTTTATTGCATCATGTTTATCTTTTTTACTGCATCGTGTTTATCAATTAACTTGAGTTTAATATACATATAATAAAAACATTTTTTTATTATTATCACTGGTAATGTAGAACGGATAATTTTGCACTTATGAGCCAAACGTTGTTATATTATTGGTAAACGCCGAAGTAATATTGCATTAAATATCGTGAGAATAACCTGTTGTTAAACAAGCTATCAGTCAGTAAAGCCATTAAGCAGATAAGCCAGCATACAAGAAGCTGCGTCAAATCAAGATAACACTGCAAATAAAAATTAATTAGCTATACAGCAATTAATGGCGCAACAAATTGCAGTTCTTTTCAAGACACATGCTCATCAGATCTGTTAACTGCTGCAAAGGATGACGATTCACATAAAAAAAATAAACTTGGATGTAAAACTGTGAATAACCAGATGATTAAATGGAAAAAAAAATATTTACTTGCAATCAGCTTAAGTATTACTATTTAACTGCTTTACAATTAGCTATATTATGTCATAAATGTAGATAAATGATGAATGCTAAATCTTTAATTTCCCACAATAATGCGTGATAAGTAGAGATGATGTGTGCTTATGGATGTATGCTTGCATTATAACTTGGAGAGAGAAATCTAAACCCATGAAGGATAAATTTGTGGTTATGTAAGTTTCAAACTAGTGTACAGCTTGCCATTAAGTATATATATATTTTTTGTTAAAATGTTTTGAATAACATTGCTTATCCAATAACAAGGTTTTTTTTTTTTACAACTGACAGATTGCAAGGACATCTTGATGGCAGGAATAGTGAAATATCAAGGGAAAAGATTTGATGAGACGAGACGTAAATAAACATGCTTTCATGATCAACTAAAATTATGAAATAGTTAAACAAAAAATATGAATCTCAAAAAAGACGAACACATGTGGCTGTTTTGATAGGAAAATCTTAACGAAGTTACTGGTGCCCAGGAAAAGATCTCAGGAAATTCAGAGGTGAACACACAAAGGTCAGATAACAGGGCCAAAGAAACATGAGGAAGCACTTACACATTTACAAATTTGTGCTTTGTTTCAAAACGGTGTTAATATATTACACGTGCATATTTACACTTGAAGTTTTTTTTTAAAGTAATAAAATAATTATCAAAAATTTCAGCGAGGGCTTCCTCAGATTTCTATTCAGTGGTGGGGGGAGCCACTCCACAGCTGAGTGAACGAGGCAAACAGGCAGTTAAAAAATATATAAAAAAACAAAAACCTCAGCCGGTGGAGGCCAGGATTATTAGACAAATGAGCAGATGGCAGATTGCGTTCCGGTGCCTTTGATCGTTGACTCAACGCCGCAACAGCTGCTGTTGCTTCACGCATCAGAAATGCACGATGCAGCAACCTTGGCGGCGGCGGCGAGCATTGCTGACGGCAAAGGGGGAACGAAAAGAGTCTCGAAAGAGCAGGCAAGGCGGTGGTGGAGCGAGCGGTGCAACGGAAGGAAAAATGCGAGCGAACGGTAAAAGAAAAAAAAAAATCACGCGGACAAAACCTACGACGAACGTCAAAAAAAAAATTAACAAAAAAACAACAAATAATTTGAGCGTGACTTCATTCTGCGGCTTGGGTAGAGGGTCTGCGTCGCCGTTTACTTGGCAGCTGCTGCTGTTGCTGGAGCTGCTGCACGGCGGCCTCTGCGGCGGCGATGGCTGCACCTGCGCTCTCCAGGTGACTCTGCGTGATGCTGCCTTTGCTCTGCGAACGCGACGGGGCGTGAGAGGACGTGGCCGATGCCGAGGTCCGCAGACGCCCTTCGGACGACGACTTGGAGTCGGGCATCCCGGCGTGCTGCTGCTGCTGCTGCTGCGGTGGCCCGGACAGAGAGAGTCGCTGATGCCCTCCGGGTGCCCCGGCTGTTGCGGCCGCTGCCCCTGACGCGGATGTGGTGGAAGAGGATGAGCCGCCTACTCCGGACCTCGAGTCGGCCATGCTGCTCTGAGACTTGCTGCCTGGTGGACGCGGGGCTTCTGGAGAGGGTGGGTAACGGGAGGAGGTCAACTCAACGTGGAGCAACTGCGGTCATGGGAAATCACAAGATGTCTAGATAGAGACAATGAATTAGGTGTTTTCGGTAAAGTCACGAAGGTAAAGTAAAATAGAAAATAAAATAAAAATCACGACGTTTCGGAGGCAACACAAGCTTCCGTCTTCAGGTGGAAGCTTGTGTTGCCTCCGAAACGTCGTGATTTTTATTTTATTTTACTTTTATTAATTACAATTTTTTACCTACGTGACTTTACCGAAAAAACCTAAGAATATGAATCCTTGCAGTCACGAAAGCTTCAAATCTAGAAAGAAACAATGAATTAGGCCAAGCTGTCCTCGTCACCGACGCCGTTGATGCCAACGCACGTCACCGTCCCGTCTGTCCTAGATCCTGTGGCTGTTGTCGAGTTAACACCTCCAGGGTCCACTCTGATGTTTTTTGTTCATGTTTTTGTTTTTTGTTTGTTGCGGTTGCACCCGATTCAAGAGCTGAATGGCTCACAGGGCTATACCTAATAAATGAACTTGAACTTGACAGTCTCCTGCCATCTGCACGTAGGTCTTGCCCTTGGTTGCTGACCTCCGGATGTCCACTCCGATGTCTTTCGCGTTGATCTGGCCTCCTCCACCCTCTGTGCGTCCCACCCATCGCAACCCCATTTCTTGATTAAGTCAAGAACAATTTAATTGCCACATTCCACGTGCAAATCTATTCAAATTCCACGTGCAACGGGTTGCTTGTAACAGTTCAAGTCAAGTGTGAGAGCACACGCCAAGACAGTGCAGCTTCCACCCTCTGATGCCAACCCCTAAGGTCTCGCCTGGTGAGCCCCCTTTCGTATCCGTGAATTACGACAGTCACGGTCGATTTGATGCAGCCATGGGTATGTGACCGACCCTTCATCCTCACCTGCCCCCACCCCCCACCCCCCACGTGGTTCCCTAGTGCAGACAACTTGGCGGGCGGGGTCAACAAAGGGGAAGCGAAGCGAGGAACCAGATGCCCCAAGTGCCGTAGTGGAAATTCCCATATTGTACAGGGAGCCAAAGCCTAAACATTCCTGCAGTAGTCTATGGTGAGACACAAAGATTCGGCAAAGAGAAGTGGCAACAAAAGAACAATTACAACAACAAGAAATTGTGGGAAGTCATTAATTAACAACAATGCAGTTAAAATACATTTGGGAAAGGATGAGCAAGATTGAATGCCGCCTTGCCTTATTTTAACCTTCAAGCCCTAGCTCTGAATAAAGCCTACAGTTATAAGAAAAAAATATAAAACTTTGGGCCATTTAATCCTTGACATTGACAGATGAGACTCGTAAATGCCCTTGGGTTTCACAGGAAAATGAGCCGTTGAAATATACAAACAAAAATAAATGATGGCTAAAAAAGAATTCTAAGGGCAAATGTATTTTTAGGAAAAAAAAATATTTCATTTCTCGGCGATGAATCTGTACAAATGCTACGCATGTGGTATTAGCCGTGCACTGCGTATCGTGATAAAGGCCACTTCGCGCCGTGTACCAGAAGTGTGCTAAATTGCAACAGCGAAGCTTTCAACTTGCTTCAACAGGAGGAGTCTCCGCTAATGCCGTGCGAGCACCGCACAGACCGTCACTTAAGTCAGGTCCACAACTGACTTAAATCGTGCAACTTAATCATCGTAGCCTGCAGAGCCGGCCCAGCCACTAAGCGACCCTTGCAATTGCAAAGGGCCCCGTGGCCAGCAGAGGGCCCCCTAGAGTCACTGCTAGCTAGTAGGTGAAAAAAATCATACATCAAAGGGGCCTCCAACCAAATTTTGCTTAGGGCCCCCAAAGGTCTAGGGCCGGTTCTGGTAGCCTGCAACCGCTTTGTCCACCACATCTTAGCGAGTAGTTGCTGCGCGCAACACGCACTTGTCTGGCCGTGGCAAAAAAAGTGTCTATCCACGCCTTTTAGAGCATAGCCCCCACCTCTTGTCAGGTTATCTACACCACCCCAAAGACAAAGATGCCCGTATAGCCTGAACGGACTTTTGAGGCAAGTGCTGTTAGCGAGCACCTATGAAGGTCGGTACAGCACACGAGGGGGTGGGTGGCCAACACCACGCCCGGCCGCCTTTGTCCTTCCAGTGGTGATGTTTACACGCCAGACTGGGTACTCATTTAAGGCTGTGTCGACCTAGGGGAGGCCCATGACCAATTCAGATAATCGTCACTGGTGTTGGTCGTGAGCGGGAATTCAACTACATGACCGCTCCCCAACAACAACAACCGCCATTCGCCACTAAGTGGCGGTGACGTCCCCACGGCGTGCGTGCCAGGCTATGTGCGCGTTGAGGCCACGTGAAGTGACGAACGCCCGCTGGCAGGAGGTCACGGGACAGACCCAGGTGCCATGGATTGACCGACTGAGATGACTGGCCGATGCACCACCCGTGCCCGTTACTGTGCTAAACCGTTTCCCACCCACCACCGCCACCACCCACGTGAGAACTGCTATTGCTCAGGTGTTGGGGAGAGGCCGTAGCGCCTGTGCACACGCGCGCCGAGCCTCACTCACCCTTGGTGCCCTCGTTCACTCCCAGGTGGCTCTTGCTCTTGCTCACGGGCTGCTTGGAGGGGGGCAGCCCGCTCTGAGGCCCCGGAGCCTTGGGGGGGGAGCCCCCCTCCGACTGCTCCCGCAGCGGGTACCAGCGCTGGGCCCCGTCCAGGTGGCATCACGTCCGACAGCTCGATGCGCACCTACGCGAGATCCGATCGGGAACAGTCGGCGGAGTTTTGGCCTCCGCGCCGCCCCCGCGTCGCAACGCGATCGCAGCGGGGGCCCGCGCGTCTGCCAATCCCTCGCACCGCCCTTTACGATACGCGACGCTTACAAATGCACGTTGCTGTCAAGTTGTACGCACGTGCGTTGATCTTCTTTTGGCACCGTGCGTCGCCAACCGTGCTCATCAGATGCACGAGATGTGTTTATTTTAATTAGACGAAACGTCAAAAGCGCGACGCCGTACAATCTGCACGCCATCGATTACTCGGGAAAATGTTTAGCAAAGTAACCGATGGGAAATAACTATTTATTTACTGCTTAATTATCGCGAGGGTATGTCATGCGAGGGTACGTTAGGGGAATAGCGTTCTAGCCGAGGGCCTGGAGGATCTCGCATACCTATAAGGTCAATGTTTGCCACAAATGAACCGCAATACCTCGCTGATGTTGTCAAGGAGCATAAACCATTCGGTGAACTCCGGTCATCCTCGCCGCAGCGGCTTTGGCTGGCCATCGAACAAAGATGGTCACTGCATCGCGTGCTTTCAGATGCGCTTCTGTGGCCGTCTGGAACCCTCTTCCTTCAGATATGAGGAAGCCACTGGAGCTATGCACTTTTAAATCTAGTTTGAAATTTCATTTCTTGAGAACTGCTTTTTGTGATTCGTTTGTTGACTCTCCCCCGCACCTCCGATTTGCATGGTTGGCCACATACGAAGTTCAACATACATACACACCTATTTCCACTGGAACATCCAAGCCAAGTCAGAGTGGGCACGTGATTTTTCCACTGGTTACATTGCAAGCCATGCCAGAACCACACCGTGATATGCTAGCTGGCCTCACAAGACATCTGGATTCGGTTCGGGGCTAAGGTGGGCTAAGGGCAGGTCTAACGATGAGTTTACTGCATGTCATGTCAGTCGGTATGCTGTTAAGACACAGCGTTACCCCGTCATCCACATGTGACTCGGACTCGTTTGCGGTATATGACGTCGGTGGCATGGCTAGGCTTCTGCAGTGGAAAAAAGACAACCTGGTGCCTCTTGAGCCATGCCGGTCTGGCTCTGTTGTGCACTGGAAAAAAAGGAATTCGGTAGCTCCGCAGGGAGGGCCTTGGGCGAAGTCAGTAACAGCTCCGTGCGGTCACGTTTGCTGCAGTGCTGCGCGCTGTTGGGCCATCAACAACCTTTCATTGCCTGCTCTGAAATGGTAACTCAAAATATGCTTATAATGAGCATTTTGGGAAAACTGAATTTGCATTTGTACATTGTACGAAGCCACGACGGAGATCAGTGTGTGTCGGCAGAGATCATAACAGGCATTTAAGAAGTGTACATCATTAATTTAAAGACTTCCCACAGTAGCTGGGCCCGAGCCGTAAACGTATGACAAGACCAGAGTGTGCACTTTCATTTAAATGGACTAATGCACACACACGTTTCATTTTTGAGGCAGCAAGTGGGTGATAATTATCAATAATGGGTGATGTATCAACGGGCATTTTAATATATTACCATTAATGTTAGCTTCTTTTTTTCATAAGCCAAGACGTTGTATAAATATTTAAAAAAATGTTTTTACTGTGGGGGTATAAAAGTAATGAATGCCAACCAGGGTGTGGGTGAAGCCACTCGCTTTATCGTCAGCATCATCAGTGTCCTTGAAAACACCTCGACCCTTTGATATCTGACTTGGGGGGGGGGGGGGTCTTCACTGACTAGCAAGGTCGATGTATAGAAACAATAATACAATAATAAGTAACCAAATGTACGACGTTTCAGATGCGAAGATTCATGCAAAATCATAATTATGGAGATTGGTAATTCGGTTAAATTGCTTAGCACAACAGGCACGTTTCAATTAATCAAATCACCAATTAACATACATCCCACTGCACCCGTGCCGCAAACAATACACTACGTGTGCAATAATGAGTGGAAGTTATTCGACAAATTGCATGAATATGTAACAAATTGGCTGACAGCCAAATGAGAAACAATACAAATGAGATGCTAGAAAGACAAACGTGATCTAATTATTAAAACAATACAGTTATTGTGATCCAAGTTGTTATAATGTATTAAATCTTGTTTTGGGGTGGGCGGGGAGGTGTTTAGGGTGATTGTTACACATCTAATATATAATAACAATATCAACTAAACAATTTTTTATTTTACCAAGTAAGGCCCACTGAGCTATGTAGCTCTTTTTAAATTTGGGGGGGGGGAGGGGGGAAACCGGAGAAAAATCCACGCAACTACGGAGAGAACATGCAAACTCCAAATATACAGCAGGCGTCAGGGTCGGGATTGAATCCACGACCTCCTCTAGCCCAGGCGAGGTAGTTAACATCTTGCCACTGCATATATATACACTTGGTGTCATTAACATAAATACACCTGAAGAATAATCGAATACTGGACAACTGTAGGCGAGTTCACGTCATGTTATTGCAGACGGCTCTGTGCACAATCAGCGTCGCTGAGCACGACAAAACAAATTAGCATTCACTGCACGCCGGGCCGAGCTGTTCGCAGGTGATAATAAAACGGCCTGGCTTAGTGCTCGACAAAACTTAGGCACGCTTCTGGGCCTAATTAAAACCTGACAGACATTGGATTGCCTGACTTTTAAAAAAAAAAAATGATCGCCCACGCGTGAACCTCGAATCGTCGCTCTCAGAAACAGCCACGTCCATTACGGTCGACGCTCATCTCGTTGAACCGCAGCTGTCACCAAAGCGTCGGGGATGCATTTTTCGAGGTCAAAGAAAAGGTCCCACCGCACGCACACGTCTGCGCGCTGGCAGCCGCTCCAGCTTACTGCAATTGCCATCACATTTACATTCTGTTCTTGTTTTAGACGCAGAGAGACTAGTGCGGGACTGTCATTGGTTCAACAACATTCACGACGCCAACACTCCTACAAAGGAGGCGAGAAAGCTCACGGAGAACAATTATAAATACTAGTTACAGGTGCAGCCCCTACAATTGCTTAGTCTTGTCACTGCTGGTGGAAAGGTCTCCGTTAGAGGGTCCTCTAGAGAGCCCCTCAAGAAGGTATGTGGCCTACTCTTCCACACCGGACAGGAATCTTGGAAGAGGTGAGAGTACCCACACTTTATCCGACCGCACGTGACCTGCCGATCAACTATAATGGTGGTGTACCCATTTATGCAGCTGGGTGGACAGGGGCGAGGATGATTTAATAAACTCCCCCTAATGTTTCAACTGCCGCGTAACTTCTGGATTGCAAGTCCGGTGCGCTAACCATCACACCACGGCGGCAAACATTACCAAAAAATTTCCATTGCTCATGTTTAATATACAAAATTACAGGTTCTCATTAAGCCGTTACATTCCAAATGCAACGGACACAGATGAAATTGATCCACTTAAAACTGCAGTAGTAAGCACTCTCATACCTCGCCCAGGAAATCGTTGGAGGAGAATCGATCATAGTCCCAGACAGAAAACTCCAGCGTTTTCCTTTTCAGCTGCGATCACACAAACGGCACCGACACTTCGTGATTTGAGGTAGGAATGCATATCTTAATTCTAGACTTGAAGCTTTCGTGACTGCAAGGAATCATATTCTTAGGTGTTTTCGGTAAAGTCACGTAAGAAAAACATCAAAATAATTTATTTTATTTTTATTATTTATTTTATTATTTTTTATTAATTTTGATGTTTTACCTAAGTGACCTACGTGACTTTACCGAAAACACCTAAGAATAGGAATGCATCTCATTACGCAAAGAGTATTGACCCCGTCGTGGATATTTCAATGTTAATCATGCACCATTAGAACTCTTCATCTATCGATACCGATCATCATGTTACGCTTGAATGCACTTCACCCTATGTAGTGGAAATAGAAAAGTCTTTTCCATCTGATATTCGATCCTGATTGTGCGATCAGTGAAATGTCACGTGAGGAAGAATCCATTCGGAACTCGTGCAGAACAGGACAATCACCCATTACACTGGTCAACAAAAGATACACATTTTTTTCTGGCCTGGGCTTTTGCAGCTGTTTTAGGCTAATTTCAGGGTGCTGATTCCAAATCTGATCTCAGATTTGCTCTATCACATCTCATTTTTATACTATCGGCATACCACATTTGAATTTATTTTACCCGAAATTAATTCTGTCACTTATGATTGCAAGTTGTTGCGAGTCAGTGACTGCTTTAGTGTTAAAATATGGTGCTGTATTTTTAGGATAGTGTGTTTATAATATCATTTTATGTAGATATCCACATTTATTTAATATTTTTATTCTGCAGTTTTTATTGAAAATGCAATATTTGATATCTCAAAAACCTGATTTGATAGACAAAAACTGATGCCAGATTTGGAATCAGCACCCCAAAATTCCCTTAAAACCGTTAGAATACCTTATGCCAGAAAAAGTGTGTTGACCAGTGTAATCAAAGCACGTGCTGTGGAGGTGGATATCACAGAATGACTTCTGAGACGCCCTGAAAGTGACGTCTGACCCACGTACTCGGTGGCAGCACTCACCGCACCAAATACTCAGAGTAATAACATCATTGGGTCACGTAGAACGCTTAGTTCAAAACCGGCTGAAGGCTTCATTAGTTTTGGGACAGTATTTGTCCAGAAGAGACGAATGAAACGCCACTTTGGCTCGCAAGCAGGTCGAGCCAGCAGTCACAGACATGCGGCCGTCTGTCCCGTGACGAATGGTTCTCCATGTTTTCACGCTGCCAAAAGGCTCAGCAGCATCGGGCTCAAATTAGAGAGCTTGCCGCGAACCGGAGGGACAATTCCAGGGGGCTTGTATACATATATTTTGTGAACAGGAAAAAGATGAATTCACAAAGGGGCCAATAAAACAGCAATTAACAAAAAAAACATGACCTCTTAATTTATAAACGGGTAGATGTTTAAAACGAGCAAGGGCAGCACTCGGTGTTGACACACGTACCTCATCGAGCATAATGTTCTTGTAGACGACTGTTTGGTTCCACTCTGGGTTCAGTGTTTTGTGGATGTACTTTGTTCTTCTCTTGTTCTCTGAACTGGCAGGGCCCACACACACAGGTGGCAGCCACCGGTGCTCCGGTGAATTTCGAACGGCAAAACATTTTTTTTTAAACTTTTTTTTAAACATTTTTTAAACACTTTTTTTAAACATTTTTTTAAACATTTGTTAAACATTTTTTTTTACATTTTTTAAACATTTTTTTAAACATTAAAAAAAATTTTTTAACATTTTTTTTTTACATTTTTTTTTAAACATTTTTTTTTTAAACATGTTTTTGCATTGAGGCCATGTGCGCTGCCCCAAACCATACGGGGGTCCCACCGAAAGGGGAAAAGGTGACTAACCGTTGGAAAGCAACACTTTAAACGGAGCACATTCGTCGGCCTTAGCACTTCATCAGCATGCTGGAAGTGAAATTATATACTCCTTAAATGCAGCAGGGCACCGGTAACATTACTGTCGTCTCATAATTTGATTCATGCTCTCGGTTTAGTTTGCTTCGCACGCGCTCCAGACAATGCCAACAGTGGCTGTGATTGCGCACGCACTGAATTTCAACATTTTTCTTCCTCCTCTGGCAAGATAAGGCCACGGTCAAATGAAAAATAGACCAGCAATCACTTAGCACACTAGGCTGGCACCAGACGTGATATCGTGCACAGATTTAGTATTATTTATTAAAAGTCACAGTAGTTCTGTTGCTTACACTGTTATTGGAGTTTTGCTCTCATTTACGAATAACCCATTCATATTGCTTTTGAGGTTGACATTTTTCAAAATCACGCCATGGAAAATTCCACATTATATATATTGCCCGACTATAATTCTCCAGTGACGGCTACGCAGCTGGCAAGCGCTACCCTTTGGAAGATGTCAATCAATTAATTAACCTCACCCAGATGCCAAATGTTGTAGACAAATATGCGCATTCTACCAAGGGGTGCAAGCAAGAGAGCTCCCAATGTACAAATTCAACTCTAAAATGAAACGCAGTTTGGAGCAATGAGGTTCCATCATGATTAACTAGTACAATACAAGCCCCGTGCGTGAATTTCACATTTTACAATGACCTTAATCATGCTAACGAATATGATAATCAGCACGATCAGCGTATCATTAATAAGATCATTATAATCTACAATCCATTATCGTCACTGTTGCTCTTTATAACCTGTGCATTGCTAAGAGGTAATTGAAACACGCACACGCCCATGCGTAAAACGGCAGACACTCGAACGTATCTCGAAATGGTTCAAATTTCTCCATAATCTCACAGACTACGCCGAGCAGTTAATGCCCCACATGACATACATTTTCACAAAATCACGTCACTCCCTACCACTATAGCAAACAAATAAAGCAATCTCTCAGACTAATATATTTTTTTCTCTGCATGCAAACTGGAGAAATGCTAACGGATACATCTTTTTATTAATCAAAGAAGACAGGAAAACATAAGCTGAGGCAATTGGTAAAAAGAAAAACCCATTAGCCTGCTCAGGATGGTGTCATACGAAAAGACACATTTCACTTTTTACCTGACTTAAATCTCTGGGCTCAATTACGGGTTATTTTTGTGTAAATGGCACGGTATTTCGGCTAAAAAGGTTTTCAGCCATTCCCTCCAAAAAGGCACGCTGTCAATTTAAATGCATGCACATGTAGGGATGCTCCTCCAAAACTCTGACACTTTCACATTCACACCCCCCCCCCCCTATTAATATTTCCCCAGAACTGAGCCATTGCCTGGACAAGTGCAAAAACCAAGCCAAACGTAGGGCCAAAGTCATCATGTGTCATGGGGGTTAGTAGCCTGCGGTGGTTGATAACCACGCTCACCCGGCAACCCCGCTCATTGTGCTCAATATTCTTCTTGCTACCGGCGCTGGACTATGGCCAATCGCGGCCTCCCATCCAGCAGCGACACTTTGCAAAGAGCGTCCAAAGCCAGGCCGGCGCTGTCGTGTGGTGGGTGCCAAGCGATCTGCGAGCATTCTCAGCGCCGGGTCGTGCTACTGATTTTTAATCTCCAGCTGTAGTTCACGGAGAGGTCGCAGGGTCAAGGCCAAACCAGCATCCCCTGCACGGTTCGGTCGTTTGTGATGTGGTAGAAGCTGGATATAAGCACACCCCCTTGGGAGGGAGCAAGGCCAAGTGTGCTCATATCTGAAGAGTGCTCGTCTCAGAAGTGTCCCATCTTTGTCTTCTGCCCGCCGGTGTGATATATGGATGCGTTGCTGAGATGACAACTGTGCTTACAATAGATGTGATAATATCCAGCGCCGACTGCAATACGTTCAAACCTATCAAAAAATGTCTGAACGCCTCATGCAGTTTCGACTGAAATAACAACAACAACAAAAAACAACACAAAAGACCGTGGCGCAAGTGGCGAAGGTGAATTTTCAACCTAACGCACCGTTGTGAGTAGGGTACAAGCTACAGGTGCAGCTCGCCAATGACTTGTATCACGCCACTGCTGTCAGTAAGCCCGTAATCGCAAGAAGATGCTCGAAGGGCAGTGTATCTCAAAATCTTTTTCGGCCCCGCTGGTCCACTCTGCCGACGCAAAACATTTCCGCGGACTTCCCCCCACCCCTGATGACAAAACGCATTCACTTTCCTCTCTAAACACCAGTAATACAAAATAAATGTAATTACCGGAAAATATATATTTTTAATGGAGCTATTACGTTTTTTTTTAAAGGGGGTGGGGGTCATTTCGATATTATGGCTGGGGTAGTCTAATTAGGGTAAATTACCTAATTCTAGATCTGAAGCTTTCGTGAATGCAAGGATTCATATTCTTAGGTTTTTTCGGTAAAGTCACGTAGGTAAAATTTTTTTAAAAGTAAATAAAAAAATTAAATAAAAATCACGACGTTTCGGAGGCAACACTTGATACAGCTATCGTGCTGTGACGGTCCCACCTGAAGACGGAAGCTTGTGTTGCCTCCGAAACGTCGTGATTTTTATTTTATTTCACTTTTATTAATTGTATTTTTTTACCTACGTGACTTTACCGAAAGAAACCCAAGAATATAAATTACCTAACTTCATTTTTTTAATTAATTATCATAAGTAAAATATTAGTTAATGTTCGACCACTTGGAGTACCGTGGCAAACCGCTGGTGGTCTGGGGACCACACACTTTGGGGAACCACTGCTTTCGAGGCCCTCCCCTGGAGGGTGTTCACGTATTCTGTCATGCTGGGCGGATATATTTTGAAGGGGCAGGAGTCCCCACACTTTACTCCACCGCACGTGACCTGCCAATCAACCAACTGTGGCGTGTGCTACATTTATACTGTTGGGTGGACAAAAGCAGGGGGACGAAATTTAAGGAAGTTTTACATTTCGATTTAAAGCTTTCGTGACTGCAGGGATTCATCCTCTTGGTTCTTTCGGTAAAGTCACGTAGAAGGAAAATAATAAAATAATAAAAATAAAACATAATAAAATAATTCTCACGACGTTTCGGCCACAACGCAAGCAGCCGTCTTCAGGTGGAGAACAACGCAAGCAGCCGCAAGCAGCCGTCTTCAGGTGGAGAGCAGGTCGACAGACATGTTCTCCACCTGAAGACGGCTGCTTGCGTTGTGGCCGAAACGTCGTGAGAATTATTTTATTATGTTTTATTTTTATTATTTTATTATTTTCCTTCTACGTGACTTTACCGAAAGAACCAAGAAGAAGTTTTACATTGTTTCAACTGTCGGGCTGGAACATCGAATTGAACTGGCGACCTCTGGATTACGAGTCCAGTGTTCTCACTCACCATGCCACCAGAACATGTGTTTTTCTTTGTTAAAGCACAGGTGAGTAACTTTCAGTGGAATATTGTAAAATTAAAATGAGTGGTATCGCTCTTACGATGGTTTCATCTCGAAACTGCTCTATCTGATGAAAGCCCAGTCACTCGTAGTCATGGGAGCAAGGGCGGCCCTAGAGGAGCTGCCAGTAACTGGCGCCCTCACGGCGAACCACGCAATCGGCACTCCCACCCTCAAACCCCAAGGGCAGATCCCGGCTGAGGTTTTTGGTAAACTGGGAAATATTTTGCAACCTATATTCCGTTTAATGTTTTTTAAGCAGATTTTTTTTTAAACAGAGGCATCATTATTCGGTTTGCCCATCCATCCGTCTGTCCAACCAATAAATTATCATAAATGTTGAGAAATTAATAATAATTTATACTCCCTTTGTACGTGCACGGGAATTAAAATAATGACATCTTCGTTATTTTATTTGTATTTTTTAATTCGTATTTCCCCCCTAGAATTTGGCGCCCACACTTAACTTGGTGCCCTAGGCGACCACCCAGTTCGCCTATATGGACGGGCCGCCCCTGCATGGGATGTCGGAAAGAACCGCGGGACAACACGCATTCTATTTGGCTCATGCGACAAACAATTTTGAAGCCAGGCTGTGGCTTTACACACGCCTGTCCACTGATAAGCTGAACTCAATAACAGTCAGCAAATGTGATGGAACCTTCCCAACTCTGACCAAATTATTACATAATTGACCTGGGATTAACAGATAGATATATATACAGTATATATACAAACACATGCAAACACGCAAGGGCAAACGGATTGAGAATATTATGAAAAGGAGAAACAAACTATACCTGGCATTTTGGACAACCATAACTTGACTGCATATCCCAGATTGCACAGGGCAAGCAAAAATATAAACACATCAAAGCATCAGGGCACAGACAAGCAGAGAAACAAGTGCGAGAGAGGACACTTTCCACTGGTGAGACAGGGGGACACACACAAACAAGGCAAAGTGAGTACAGCTGCACACTCAATTGCACGTGCCTTTCAAACAGATTCCAGACATTTGACAATCTATATATATAAAATCGTGCATGTCTGTCTGTCTGTCTGTGTATGTGTGTGTGGATTTCGGACCATACGCACTTTCATTGGACGGCGGTTGCCCCTGGCAACAGCTAACGACGCCTTCGCCGCTTTCATTGGACGGCGGTTGCCCCTGGCAACGAGTAGCAACTTTTCGCCGCGGGGTGGACGCCATTTTTAATAGCGCGGGGGGGGGGGGGGGGGGACCGGCACCTGTACCCAGCGTTCGCCGGGTGGGAAAATCAGGCAAGGCGGGAGGCTCTGCACGGTGCTAGGCCTCGACACCCAACACGCCACTCTGAGGTAAATTCATACAAATTTCACGTCCTCTACAGAGTGGCGAGGGAGGCAGAGTGGCGAGGGGAGGGACTCAGCCTCAAACGAGTAACTGGTGTGGCGTATTAACATCGCCACTGGGGAGACAAAGGCGGCCGGGCGTGGTGGATACAAGTCCCGGGCAAAGCCAGGTCATGACTATGTATGTATGTGTTTATGTGTATGTCTGTGTGTCTGTATGTATGTGTGTATGTATGTGTCTGTATGTGTTGTGTGTATGTATGTGTGTGTCTGTATGTATGTGTGTGGTATTGTGTATGTGTTTGTGTGTATGTATGTGTGTGTTTGTATGTATGTGTATGTCTGTGTGTATGTGTGTGGTATTGTGTGTGTCTGTGTGTGTGCGCGTGTGTTGTGTAGGGGGAACGGTAGTGTAGTGCTTAGCGTGCTGCCTGTGTGTGTGTGTGTGTCTGTGTGTGTGTCTGTGTGTGTGTGGTGTGTGGGGAGCGGTAGTGTAGTGGTTAGCGTGCTGTCTGTGTGTCTGTGTGTGTGGTGTCTGTGTGTGTGTCTGTGTGTGTGTGTCTGTGTGTGTGTGTCTGTGTGTGTGTGTCTGTGTGTGTGTCTGTGTGTGTGTGTCTGTGTGTGTGTCTGTGTGTGTGTCTGTGTGTGTGTGTCTGTCTGTGTGTCTGTGTGTGTGTGTCTGTGTGTGTGCGCGTGTGTTGTGTAGGGGGAACGGTAGTGTAGTGCTTAGCGTGCTGCCTGTGTGTGTGTGTGTCTGTGTGTGTGCGTGTGTGGTGTGTGGGGAGCGGTAGTGTAGTGGTTAGCGTGCTGTCTGTGTGTCTGTGTGTCTGTCTGTGTCTGTCCTGTGTGTGTGTCTGTGTGTGTGTCTGTGTGTGTGCGTGTGTGGTGTGTTGGGGAGCGGTAGTGTAGTGGTTAGCGTGCTGTCTGTGTGTCTGTGTGTCTGTCTGTGTCTGTCTGTGTGTGTCTGCGTGTGTCTGTGTGTGTGTCTGTGCGTCTGTGTGTGTGAGGAGCGGTGGGTGTAGTGGTTAACGCTACGCTGCGCTACCAACCCGGCGAACCCAGTTCGATTCCCCGCTCATGCCCACCACCGGTCAAGATTATTTGAACCTCCCCTAGGTCGACTCAGCCTCAAACGAGTAACTGGTGTGGCGTATTAACATCGCCACTGGGGAGACAAAGGCGGCCGGCCGTGGTGGATACAAGTCCCGGGCGAAGCCGGATAGTACAGCTAGTGAGATTATACTAACGTGGCAACAAGTATGACCAGTAAAAACAAAGTTTTTAACTATAAATCCTTTATATGCGTGGCGGCTAGAGTCCTCTCGTCCTCTGGCTTGAGATGGCTGCCACCTATGGGTCAGATGATTGCATGCCACCATTAAGCAATTGGTAATTAAATATAATATTTTTGTCCTAAAAAGTGTAAAATTTTGGGAAAAAAATTTCACGAACATTAATTGTCACGCACAACGAGTCTGTGTGGAAAATGTCAGCTCGATTGGATCACGGGAAGTGGGTTAAAAAACGACCGCAAGATTTACACGGTCGTAAGCAGCAAGCAAGTGAACTTAATATAAAGGATTTAAAAAATAGCGTTAGCCTCAGCGCGGTCTCATTGGAAGAGTGAATCGCAGTGTGCCGTCTAGAGGCGATGACGTTCAGACGAGTATGACCGAGAGAAAGGGAATACTAGAAAAGGTGGAATACTCCGTTATAATGATGATTCAAATTAACATAGAGTCATATTAATATAATATAGTTATTAATATAACTTATGTCTAGACTTGAATTTTCGTGACTGCAGGGATCCATACTCTTTGGTTCATAACTTCTGGTTAAACAGAACTAATATGAAAACGGCTGACTATAACAACACAGTCGTTATCATCAGCTATCATCACAGGCCTCTTCCCTTGGTGCCTCGTTAAACTTTCATTGCACAGCATCCAGCCCTCGCCACACACTACCCCAGTCGTTAGCACCCATAAGAGACCGTGACCTGAAAACGCAGAGGGAGAAACTGTTGCGTCTTGCAGTTGTCTGACAAGCCAATGGAGAACGCAATGGCTCCGAATCATTCATCATCGTCATCAGCTCCATAGTCCTATCCAGTGGTGGTCAAAGGCCTCCCCCAGGACGTCATCATCTTTCACAATCTCACAATAAAACAATCCATCTGACTCCTGCATGCCAGATGACCTTTTTGCTCCATCTCCCCGGCGTACGTTCTCTCTGGAAGTGTCCTCCCCCTTCGGCTGCCACTACATCATTGTTGTCGACCATTGGCCATCACGCCTTTTTGCGACAAGTCTTGCCCAAGCCCCCTTCATTTTATTAATCATCAGCATGTCTCTAACCGGAATACCTGGCAGATCTCGTCAAGGAGCATACACCATCATGTGAACTACGGCCATCCTCGCAGCGGCTTTGGTTAACCGTCAAACAAAGACGCTCACTGCGTCGCACACTTTCAGATGCGCTTCTGCGGCCATCTGGAATGCTCTTCCTTCTGATATTAGGAAGCCACTGGAGCTATGCACTTTTAAATCGAGATTGAATACCTCATTTCTGTAGAACTGCTTTTTGCGTGTAGTTCGTTGTATTTCCCCCAACACCTCCGATTAGCACGGTTGGCTATGTACGGTGCAAAAATAAGTTCAACATACGTACAGACATAAACAATACAACATACGTACACACATAAAACAATACAACATACGTACAGACATAAACAATACGACATACGTACACACATATAACCTGCATATTCTCTCAAAGATGTGGATTCCACATGCTGCGTCTCAGTATAATTACAAGCGGTTTAATTTAATGGACACATGTGCCATACATTGTTATTCCACAGATGGCTTTTGGCAGAATGAAGGAAGATTACAGGTCATAATCATGATGGAATTTACTGCAATAATTACCCATTGTCATCGATAATTAGGACAAATAATGGGAATGGAAATACCTAATTACATGAGTGACCACATTGATCTGCCAATGCATAATCCGTACAGACTTCCATTGGGGAAGCAAAATATAGACACATTAATAAAATAGAGCCACATTTACAAACCAGGGCACTTCGGATCAGACAATGAACAAAGCATGAGATGCTTGCGGCTGTGTTTGATTTCATGTGAGGCAGCAGTGCAGAGCAGCATGCATTCACCTATGCTGAAACGACACATGCACTGACTCAAAGTGGGTCTTGAGTAATCTGCAGATCTTTGCCCTGTGGATTTGAAGATTCAGATAACGGAGCAGAGCTCTGTAAAAAAAAAAAAACTCCTGGGAAGAAACATCTTAAAACGGCAGAAGAGTTTCACGACTCTCTTTTGTTTAATATATTCCTTGCAGGCTAGGCGGCGGAATTATATCCTCACCCTATTGCCTCGTCTTTGTGGGTGACAGAGGGGTCAAGCAGCAATCACACATCGCAAAGGTGCCCCGCATGCAATATTAATTCCCATCGCTCTCGTCTTTCGAAGTGTCACACGAATTCATTACGAGCGGAGGCAGGGAGCGCAACTACACGTAACATCTACCAGGACCAAACCGCTTTTCCCCCTTGTGAGGGCATTCAGTTTTTACATGGTGGGGGGGGGGGGTTGGGGGGGTCACGTGTTCATGTCTTGGCCGAGTGTTTTTCAACGGGCGGCCGATGGGACTCACCCGCGCCCCGTAGGAGGTACACCTTGACGAAGGGGTCCGAGAAGCCGTTGTTGTCACGTGGCGCCAAGCCCCGCGCTTGCAGGACGTGAATGATGAGGTTTCCCGAGTGGCGGTCAAAGCTCATTTGCAGCTGCACGGTGGGGACAATTAACAATAAATCGATCTTCATTTTATGTGCCAATATCGCCCTCGATAAAGTGGGCATCGGTGCACATCACGCCCTCCGCGGCCGACGTCGACTGGGCAAGTAAATTGCAACCGTGCACAATGAACAGCATAGGAATGGTAAGTAGTGCATAAATAAAGTAAATGAAAAGTAAAGAGTTTTAGATTTACAGCATAAGAAAGGTAAAATAAAGTAAATGAAAAGTAAAGATTTCGATTTAAAGCTTTCGTGACTGCAGGGATTCATCTTCTTGGTTCTTTCGTAAAGTCACGTAGAATGGAAATAATAAAATAATAAAAATAAAACATAATAAAATAAAATAATTCTCACGACGTTTCGGCCACAACGGCTGCTTGCGTTGTGGCCGAAACGACGTAAGAATGATTATTTATGTTTATTTTTATTATTTTATTATTCCCTTCTACGTGACTTTACCGAAAGAACCAAGAAGAAGAAAAGTAAAGAGTTTTATTTCGATTTAAAGCTTTCGTGACTGCAGGGATTCATCTTCTTGGTTCTTTCGGTAAAGTCACGTAGAAGGGAAGTAATAAAATAATAAAAATAAACATAATAAAACAATTCTCACGACGTTTCGGCCACAACGCAAGCAGCCGTCCTCAGGTGAAAAACCAGGTCCGTCGAGGCGACAGAGTCTGAATGAAACAGCACACGCTTGGAGCATATATATAAGCTGGGCGCATTGACAAAGGAATTTGCATATCAAAAGGAATTTAGCATATTTATGGGAAATGCAGGAATGTGATTAGTACTGCATTGCATGTGCATTATGCAGGATTAACAGCATCAAAGGGAGCTGCAGTTACTGCTGCTGCAGCAGTTGCTGCTGCTGCACTTGCTGCTGCTGCTGCAGTTACTGCCTTATCCATTTTAATATAACACTATGTATTATTCTACCCACCCTAATGGTATCATACTGCTATATGTTTACTGTACAATTACGACACCATACATTACTCTGCACACTGCACCATGCCAGTGAGTGGAACGCGGTCTGAAAGTCACCGTAACGTGAACACAATCAGTTAAGATCCGAAATGGTTTATTACGTCCTTCCAATGATTGCTAAGCCAGAATCCATCTTCTCGGTTGAAATTGTCTCTGTGTTTGTATATTGGATCGCCTCATGAACGAATCTCTCATGATAGCCAGATGGCTTGCAGAGAACCTCTGTCTTGGAGAAGTCAATGTCATGTGAGCCCACTGAATTGTAACAGTGATCTGCCACCTCAGCCGTGGCAGATCACTGTTACAATTCAGTGTGCTCACATGACATTGACTTCTCCAAGACAGAGGTTCTCTGCAAGCCATCTGGCTATCATGAGAGATTCGTTCATGAGGCGATCCACATATACAAACACAGAGACAATTTCAACCGAGAAGATGGATTTGGCTTAGCAATCATTGGAAGGACGTAATAAACCATTTCGGATCTTAACTGATTGTGTTCACGTTTACGGTGACTTTCAGACCGCGTTCCACTCACTGGCATGGTGCAGTGTGCAGAGTAATGTATGGTGTCGTAATTGTACAGTAAACATATAGCAGTATGATACACATTAGGGTGGGGTAGAATAATACATAGTGGTTATATTAAAATGGATAAGGCAGTAACTGCAGCAGCAGCAGCAAGTGCAGCAGCAGAAACTGCTGCAGCAGCAGTAACTGCAGCTCCCTTTGATGCTGTTAATCCTGCATAATGCATGCATATGCAGTACTAATCACATTCCTGCATTTCCCATAAATATGCTAAATTCCTTTTGATATGCAAATTCCTTTGTCATGCGCCCACTTATATATATGCTCCAAGCTCGTGTGCTGTTTCATTCAGACTCTGTCGCCTCGATGGACCTGGTTTTCACCTGAGGACGGCTGCTTGCGTTGTGGCCGAAACGTCGTGAGAATTGTTTTATTATGTTTTATTTTTATTATTATTACTTCCCTTCTACGTGACTTTACCGAAAGAACCAAGAAGATAAAGAGTTTTATTTTACATTTTAGATTTACAGCATAAGAATGGTAAGTAGTACATAAAATAAAGTAAATTAAAAGTAAAGAGTTTTTATTTTACATTTTAGATTTACAGCATAAGAAAGGTACAAAATAAAGTAAATGAAAAGTAAAGTTTTTATTGAACATATGAGATTTAATGGGACAAGGAGAGGGCAAAGGTTATGAGGTCACCAAACGTGAATCTCATTGTATGCTCCTGCGAGCACACGGCACACACACAAAAATGGGTTTTATAGCATGGAACACATTTTGGTTATTGCACTTTGCCACGAATAGGCACAGAGCAAAATGTAGCATGGAATTCAATACGAATGGATATAAAAAAGTGTAAAAAAAACTATTACCTGAATCTCCCCAGTAATTGGATGAGAAGGTTTTGTAGCTTCGATCTGTTACAATCAAATAGAACAATAAAACATTTCACTGAAGAATAACAATCTCTATCCATTATCAATAGAAGAAAAAAATACTTTGTAACATTGCAGATTTGAAAAAGTTAAATTTCTTCACCAGTTGATGTCTCTGCTGTGCATCAGAGAATGCATTAGAATACAAAATTGTGTGATGCGATCTACACAAAACGTCAATGGCATATAAATAAATAGAAATGCCATGGGAACAATATAATTAAAATTGGTTCAACACGTAATTTAAACGTTGTTCTCTGATGTGGTCCATGAAGTAAATAATTAAAGCGGAATCTTCGAATTATTGTTTTGTTTTTAATTATTCATGATGCATACATTCACTGATAAACCACAATGAAATGACCATGTAAAAACTCACACTATAGTTCCCAGCTCATAAGTCTTTGAATATCAAAACTTAAAAAAATGTCGATTTAAAGCTTTCGTGACTGCAGGGATTCATCTTCTTGGTTCTTTCGGTAAAGTCACGTAGAAGGGAAGTAATAAAATAATAAAAATAGAACATAATAAAATAATTCTCACGACGTTTCGGCCACAACGCAAGCAGCCGTCCTCAGGTGGAAAACAGGTCCGTCAAGTAGGCTTGCGTTGTGGCCGCAACGTCGTGAGAATTATTTTATTATGTTTTATTTTTATTATTTATTACTTCCCTTCTACGTGACTTTACCGAAAGAACCAAGAAGATGAATCCCTGCAGTCACGAAAGCTTTAAATCGACATTTTTTTAAGTTTTGATATTCAAAGACTTATGAGCTGGGAACTATAGTGTGAGTTTTTACATGGTCATTTCATTGTGGTTTATCAGTGAATGTATGCATCATGAATAATTAAAAACAAAACAATAATTCGAAGATTCCGCTTTAATTATTTACTTCATGGACCACATCAGAGAACAACGTTTAAATTACGTGTTGAACCAATTTTAATTATATTGTTCCCATGGCATTTCTATTTATTTATATGCCATTGACGTTTTGTGTAGATCGCATCACACAATTTTGTATTCTAATGCATTCTCTGATGCACAGCAGAGACATCAAACTGGTGAAGAAATTTAACTTTTTCAAATCTGCAATGTTACAAAGTATTTTTTTCTTCTATTGATAATGGATAGAGATTGTTATTTCTTCAGTGAAATGTTTTATTGTTCTATTTGATTGTAACAGATCGAAGCTACAAAACCTTCTCATCCAATTACTGGGGAGATTCAGGTAATAGTTTTTTTTACACTTTTTTATATCCATTCGTATTGAATTCCATGCTACATTTTGCTCTGTGCCTATTCGTGGCAAAGTGCAATAACCAAAATGTGTTCCATGCTATAAAACCCATTTTTGTGTGTGCCGTGTGCTCGCAGGAGCATACAATGAGATTCACGTTTGGTGACCTCATAACCTTTGCCTCTCCTTGTCCCATTAAATCTCATATGTTCAATAAAAACTTTACTTTTCATTTACTTTATTTTGTACCTTTCTTATGCTGTAAATCTAAAATGTAAAATAAAACTCTTTACTTTTAATTTACTTTATTTTATGTACTACTTACCATTCTTATGCTGTAAATCTAAAATGTAAAATAAAACTCTTTATCTTCTTGGTTCTTTCGGTAAAGTCACGTAGAAGGGAAGTAATAAAATAATAAAAATAAAACATAATAAAACAATTCTCACGACGTTTCGGCCACAACGCAAGCAGCCGTCCTCAGGTGAAAACCAGGTCCATCGAGGCGACAGAGTCTGAATGAAACAGCACACGAGCTTGGAGCATATATATAGCTGGGCGCATTGACAAAGGAATTTGCATATCAAAAGGAATTTAGCATATTTATGGGAAATGCAGGAATGTGATTAGTACTGCATATGCATGTGCATTATGCAGGATTAACAGCATCAAAGGGAGCTGCAGTTACTGCTGCTGCAGCAGTTTCTGCTGCTGCACTTGCTGCTGCTGCTGCAGTTACTGCCTTATCCATTTTAATATAACACTATGTATTATTCTACCCACCCTAATGTGTATCATACTGCTATATGTTTACTGTACAATTACGACACCATACATTACTCTGCACACTGCACCATGCCAGTGAGTGGAACGCGGTCTGAAAGTCACCGTAAACGTGAACACAATCAGTTAAGATCCGAAATGGTTTATTACGTCCTTCCAATGATTGCTAAGCCAGAATCCATCTTCTCGGTTGAAATTGTCTCTGTGTTTGTATATGTGGATCGCCTCATGAACGAATCTCTCATGATAGCCAGGGCTTGCAGAGAACCTCTGTCTTGGAGAAGTCAATGTCATGTGAGCACACTGAATTGTAACAGTGATCTGCCACGGCTGAGGTGGCAGATCACTGTTACAATTCAGTGGGCTCACATGACATTGACTTCTCCAAGAAGAGGTTCTCTGCAAGCCATCTGGCTATCATGAGAGATTCGTTCATGAGGCGATCCACATATACAAACACAGAGACAATTTCAACCGAGAAGATGGATTCTGGCTTAGCAATCATTGGAAGGACGTAATAAACCATTTCGGATCTTAACTGATTGTGTTCACGTTTACGGTGACTTTCAGACCGCGTTCCACTCACTGGCATGGTGCAGTGTGCAGAGTAATGTATGGTGTCGTAATTGTACAGTAAACATATAGCAGTATGATACACATTAGGGTGGGTAGAATAATACATAGTGTTATATTAAAATGGATAAGGCAGTAACTGCAGCAGCAGCAGCAAGTGCAGCAGCAGCAACTGCTGCAGCAGCAGTAACTGCAGCTCCCTTTGATGCTGTTAATCCTGCATAATGCACATGCATATGCAGTACTAATCACATTCCTGCATTTCCCATAAATATGCTAAATTCCTTTTGATATGCAAATTCCTTTGTCAATGCGCCCAGCTATATATATGCTCCAAGCTCGTGTGCTGTTTCATTCAGACTCTGTCGCCTCGACGGACCTGGTTTTCACCTGAGGACGGCTGCTTGCGTTGTGGCCGAAACGTCGTGAGAATTGTTTTATTATGTTTTATTTTTATTTTTATTACTTCCCTTCTACGTGACTTTACCGAAAGAACCAAGAAGATGAATCCCTGCAGTCACGAAAGCTTTAAATCGAAATAAAACTCTTTACTTTTCTTCTTCTTGGTTCTTTCGGTAAAGTCACGTAGAAGGGAAATAATAAAATAATAAAAATAAAACATAATAAAATCATTCTTACGTCGTTTCGGCCACAACGCAAGCAGCCGTTGTGGCCGAAACGTCGTGAGAATTATTTTATTTTATTATGTTTTATTTTTATTATTTTATTATTTCCATTCTACGTGACTTTACCGAAAGAACCAAGAAGATGAATCCCTGCAGTCACGAAAGCTTTAAATCGAAATCTTTACTTTTCATTTACTTTATTTTTACCTTTCTTATGCTGTAAATCTAAAATAAAAACTCTTTACTTTTCATTTACTTTATTTTATGCACTACTTACCATTCCTATGCTGTTCATTGTGCACGGTTGCAATTTACTTTGCCCAGTCGACGTCGGCCGCGGAGGGCGTGATGTGCACCGATGCCCACTTTATCGAGGGCGATATTGGCACATAAAATGAAGATCGATTTATTGTTAATTGTCCCCACCGTGCAGCTGCAAATGAGCTTTGACCGCCACTCGGGAAACCTCATCATTCACGTCCTGCAAGCGCGGGGCTTGGCGCCACGTGACAACAACGGCTTCTCGGACCCCTTCGTCAAGGTGTACCTCCTACCGGGGCGCGGGTGAGTCCCATCGGCCGCCCGTTGAAAAATACACTCGGCCAAGACATGAACACGTGCCCCCCCCCAACCCCCCCCCCCCACCATGTAAAACTGAATGCCCTCACAAGGGGAAAAGCGGTTGGTCCTGGTAGATGTTACGTGTAGTGCGCTCCCTGCCTCCGCTCGTAATGAATTCGTGTGACACTTCGAAAGAGAGAGCGATGGGAATTAATATTGCATGCGGGGCACCTTTGCGATGTGTGATTGCTGCTTGACCCCTCTGTCACCCACAAAGACGAGGCAATAAGGGTGAGGATATAATTCCGCCGCCTAGCCTGCAAGGAATATATTAAACAAAAGAGAGTCGTGAAACTCTTCTGCCGTTTAAGATGTTTCTTCCCAGGAGTTTTTTTTTTTTTACAGAGCTCTGCTCCGTTATCTGAATCTTCAAATCCACAGGGCAAAGATCTGCAGATTACTCAAGACACACTTTGAGTCAGTGCATGTGTCGTTTCAGCATAGGTGAATGCATGCTGCTCTGCACTGC
>NW_026892213.1:0-28463 GCF_015708825.2 Lethenteron reissneri | reverse complement strand
CACTCTCGCCTGTCCCCGTCTACATTTGTAACCCCGGTGCGTAAGCGCGTGTGGGGAGGTGGGGGTGGGGGGGTAGGGGGGGTGTAGGTGGTGTAGGTGGATGGTGTTCCGTGTGTGTTTTTTTGTGTGTGTGTTTGTGTGTGTTGTGTTTTTGTGTTGTGTGTCTGTTGCCTGTGTGTTTGTGTGTTTGTTGTTGTGTTTGTTTGTTTGTGTGTGTGGTTTGTGTGTTGTTTTGTTTGTGTTTGTGTTTTTGTGTTGTGTGTCTGTGTTTGTTTGTGCCTGTGTGTTTGTGTGTGTTTGTGTGTGTTTTGTGTCTGTTGTTTGTGTGTGTGTTTGTTTTGTGTCTGTGTGTTTGTGCGTGTTTTGTGTATTTGTGTGTTTGTGTGTGTTTGTGTGTGTGTTTGTGTGTGTTTGTGCGTGTGTGTTTGTGTGTCTGTTGTTTGTGTGTGTGTTGTGTGTGTGTGTTGTTTGTGTGTCTGTGTGTTTGTGCGTGGTTTGTGTATTTGTGTGTTTTGTGTGTGTTTGTGTGTGTTTGTGTGTTTTTGTGTCTGTGTTTTGTTTGTGTTTGTGTGTGTGTTGTTTGTGTGTGTGTGTTTGCGTGTGTGTCTCTGTGTGTGTATGTCCTCTGTGTGTGTGTCCTCTGTGTGTGTGTGTCTTCGTGTGTACACTGTGTGTGTGTACTAGTGTGTGTGTGTCCTCTGTGTATGTCCTCTGTCCGTGTCTTCACTCTGTGTGTGTCCATTCATCCCTCTCCCCTCTCTCTCCGCTGTCTTCATTCTGCACCGCTCCTCGTCGCAGTCCTCTCCCATCTCTCTGTCCCTTGATCTCGTTTCACGCCACCCCCATCCCCCCGTTCTCTCTCCCCTCTTATTCCACTCTCGCCATCTATCCCACTTCCACTTCCTCCTCACTTCCTCTTCCATCCCTCACATCCCCTTTACCGCACTCCCTCATCCTCACTTTTTTCTACCAATCTCCACCCCCCCCCCACCACTCCGACTATCCATCCTCCCCTGGCTTCCTCCCCATATCCCTTCCTCCCTACCTCCCTCCCCTCCCTCCCTCCCTCCCTTCCTCCTCTCTCCCCCCTCCCTCTCCCTCCCCCCCCCTCCCCTCCCTCTCCTTCCTCCCCTCCCTCCATCCCTCCCTCCCTCCCCCCCTCCCTCCTCTCCCCCCTCCCTCCCCTCCCTCTCTCTCTCCCCTCCCTCCCCTCCCTCCCTCCCCCCTCCCACCCCTCCCTCCCTCCCTCCCTCCCTCGCCCCCGCATCCCTCCCCTCCCCCCTCCCTCCCCTCTCCCTCACTCCCCACCACCGCTCCTTTCCCCCCCCTCCGCCCCGGTCTCCACCCCGCCCCGTGCGCGCCCCTCACGTCCCGCATCTGATCACGAATTTCATCTGCGCGAGACGAGAATAACTCACGCGGGGGCCCGCGCGCTGTCGCTTGAGCCACGGCCGACGAGTAATGGACTCTGTCCGGGCCGCGGACGCGCGTGTCTGAGCAGGCGCGTGTGTTTGTGTCGGTGTGTTTTTTTTTACGATCAGTGGAAACAAGAAGATGCTCGGTGTATTCGGCACTTTGCTTCGTTCATCATTTCGTAATTTTTTTTCTACTTAGCTTTATGTAAAACCCCCACCTCTCGCTCACTCTCTCGCTCACTCTCTCGGTCACTCTCTCGCTCACTCTCTCGCTCACTCTCTCGCTCACTCTCTCGCTCACTCTCTCGCTCACTCTCTCGGTCACTCTCTCGCTCACTCTCTCGGTCACTCTCTCGCTCACTCTCTCGCTCACTCTCTCGCTCACTCTCTCGCTCACTCTCTCGGTCACTCTCTCGCTCACTCTCTCGCTCACTCTCTCGCTCACTCTCTCGCTCACTCTCTCGCTCACTCTCTCGGTCACTCTCTCGGTCACTCTCTCACTCACTCTCTCGCTCACTCTCTCGCTCACTCTCTCGCTCACTCTCTCGGTCACTCTCTCGCTCACTCTCTCGCTCACTCTCTCGCTCACTCTCTCGATCACTCTCTCGCTCTCACTCTCTCGCTCACTCTCTCGGTCACTCTCTCGCTCACTCTCTCGCTCACTCTCTCGCTCACTCTCTCGATCACTCTCTCGGTCACCCTCTCGCTCACTCTCTCGGTCACTCTCTCGGTCACTCTCTCGCTCACTCTCTCGGTCACTCTCTCGCTCACTCTCGTTCTGCACGCAGCCCTTCTTGCAGTCCTATGGCCTCCGACGGTAGCTCATGTCAGCATGCAGAGCTCCCCGTCATCTGCCACCGAGGACACGGCCTCCTCCATCGCCCACTGCTCCTTGAAGGCCGGCACGGCGTGGGTCAGCCGCGCATGGCGGAACTCCAGCCACACCCTGTGTGTGTGGCGGTGTGTGTGTGTCGGTGTCGTGAGGAGCGGTGGTGTAGCGGTTAGCGCGCTGCGCTATGAACCTGGCGACCCGGGTTCGATTCCCGCTCACGGCCAACACCAGTGACGATTATCTGAACCGGTCCTGGGCCTCCCCTAGGTCGACTCAGCCTGAAATGAGTACCCGGTGCGGTGTGTAAACATCGCCACTGGGGAACAAAGGCTGTCGGGCGTGTTGTTGGCCACCCACCCCCTCGTGTACCGTTCTGGCCTTCATAGGTGCTCGCTAACAGCACTTGCCCCAACAGTCTGTTAAGGCTATACGGAGGATCTTTGTGTGTTCGCGTGCGTCTGTGTATGTGCGTGTGTCAACGCCGCCTTGCTAGGCACGCTGTGGAGAGGCTTGCGGAGCCCCAGTGCGGTTTGAGGAAAGGGCGGTCCTGCACGGACGCCATATTTTATGTCCGTCTGCTACAGCAGAGGTGTAGGGAATTCCAACAAGACCTACATCTCTGCTTGATTCACCTGGTCAAAGCCTATGATACCATCAGTAGGCCTAGGCTCTGGGTTGTTCTTCGTGCTTTCGGAGTCCCTGACCCTCTGCTCACGCTCATTAAGGACATTCATGATGGTGAGCAGGCCTGGGTAAAACTACGTGGCCGGGAGTCAGAGCCATTCCCTGTATACCTTGGGGTGCGACAGGGATGTCCTCTGGCTCCAACATTATTTAACATCTATTTCGACCACGTAGTTCGTAAAGCCTTCAGTAGATGTACCGGAGGAATTTCCATCTACAATGGGAGGCTGATCGATGCCCGGGTGCGGTCAAAGGATGGCTCCCTATTGGTCAACCACGTTATGTATGCCGATGATTTGGTAATTGCGGCTCACTCAGAGGAAGTTGGAGGCACTGATGCTGAAACTGGAGTGTGCCACTAAGAGGTGGGGCCTTACCATCAGCCCCACCAAAACGAAGCACTTGCCTGGGAATTTTGTACCATCGGGCACTCCACCCCCACAACTCCCAATCAGTGATGGGGCAGTTGTGGAGAGAGTGGAAAGTTTTCCATACCTGGGCAGTGTGCTCATGACCGACTCCGGTTAACAGCAGACTCCGAATCAGTCGAGCAGCATTATCTTTTCATCGGTTGCGTAACGCTGTGTGGAAGCTACTTGGTCTGTCGCCCTGCACGAAGCTTCGGGTCTTCTCGGCCACAGTCATTCCCACCCTTCTCTACGCTTGCGAAACGTGGACCCCCTAATGGAACATCTTCGCCGGTTAGAAACATTCAGGCTGGCCTGCCTACGATCAATCCTGGGTTTAACCAGGTTGGATTGTGTGAGAAGCTCACAAATCCTCGAAAGATCTAGACAAAGTCCCATCGATGAGCTCCTCCAGCAGGCAAGGCTGCGTTGGCTGGGCCATGTAGCCCGCATGCCCAGCCACCGCATGCCTAAACAGCTTTTGTTCGGCCGGATCGAGGGGGCTAAACGGGCGCGGCACGGGCTAGAGAAAGATGGAGTGACGTGGTACAGGAGGACGTGGAGCTGAGTGGACTTGCCGATGACTGGTACCAGCGGTGTCAAGATCGACGTCTGTGGAGGAGGCTCGTGAAGGACGCTACTGGGCAGTTGGAGGCAGTCGCCCTCCAACAACAACGGAGGGCGGAGGAGCGACGCTCACAACAACGAGCGGAGCGCCGGGTGGCTAAAGCACAGCAAGTTGGCACAGTAGGGAGCATAGGTGGTGCATCAGCCAGTCACCTCGGTCCTCAGTCAGTCGACCCGTGGCGCCTGGGTCTATCCTAAAAATACAGCACCATATTTTAACACTAAAGCAGTCACTGACTCGCAACAACTTGCAATCATAAGTGACAGAGTTAATTTCGGGTAAAATCAATGAAAATGGGGTATGCCGATAGCATAAAAATTAGATGTGATAGAGCAAATATGAGATCAGATTTGGAATCAGCACCCTGAATTTAGTCTAAAACAGCTGCAAAAGTCCAGGCCAGAAAAAAAAAATGTTTTGTTGTTGTTGACCAGTGTAATAGAGGTGGGGTTTTTTTGGGTTATATCTCGTAAATATTTCATGGCCAATTATTGTATTTACGCACCATCATGGTAAATGCTCTCTGGTGCACGCGGTGCAATGATTTGAGCAACGCAGACGCTGCCACCAGCAAGTCCCAGAGGTCGCCGGTCGATCCGATCTCCAGGCGCGGCAATTGAACAACGGGACGGGTTTTTAAAAAAATAATTTTACGTTATCTCCCATGGCCATCGTAGAGGAAGTAGGTCAAAGTAGCCTGTCTCTCCCCTCTTTCTCTCTCCCCTCTTTCTCTCCCTCTTGAAGAAGAAGCTCAAGAAAGACATCTCCGCTCCCTCTCTATTGACGGCCAATGGTATTCACGCACAATCATGGGACCCACTTTAAATGTTTTAATGTTCATCTTCTTGGTTCTTTCGGTAAAGTCACGTAGAATGGAAATAATAAAATAATCCAAATAAAGCATAATAAAATAATAAAGTAATATAATGTTTTATTTTATTTCTTATTATTTTATTATTCCATTCTACGTGACTTTACCGAAAGAACCAAGAAGATGAATCCCTGCAGTCACGAAAGCTTTAAATCGAAATTTTATTATGTTTTATTTCTTATTATTTTATTATTCCCTTCTACGTGACTTTACCGAAAGAACCAAGAAGATCAATCCCTGCAGTCACGAATGCTTTAAATTGTTTTAATGTTATTTTTTCGCACGACCTCTCGAGAGGGAGGGAGGGATGGAAGAGGGCTGTGTCGAGCCCCTTCGAAGTCAGCGTTCTTCACTCATTATCAGAAGTGGCGTGGGGGGGAGGATGCACTTCGCCGATAAGACATCATCAGCAGCGTGTGAGTGAGAGGGCCCACCAAACCACATGAAACCACTGGGGGTTTGACAGCAGCACGACAATGATGATGGTGGGGGTGGGGGGTGTTGTTATCACTCGTTGATTGTTGTCGGGGAAGGGGCGCACGGAGCCACCATGGGGGCCGCGAGTGGCCCCCAGCGGGCCTTGCAATGAAGAACGCGGCAAGACATCGCAATGAAGAACATCACAATGAAGAACATCGCAATGAACAACGCTCAAGAACATCACAATGAAGAACATCGCAATGAAGAACGCTCAAGAACATCGCAATGAAGAATTCTGCAAGAACATCGCAATGAAGAACATCGCAATGAAGAACTCTGCAAGACATCGCAATGAAGAACATCGCAATGAAGAAGACTGATGCTCTACGTGGAGAGCTCTGTCCGCCGGCCGTGGCGTGAGCTGAGCAATTTCTGCGCCTTCATCTCGTTTTTATTCGTGGCGGGAGAGATGACCTGGCGAGATACCGTTACAGAAGAATCACCTTGAGTGGGGATAACCTCCTCCCCCCTATCGCCTTCCTCATCCTCCTCCATCGTTCGCCACCTTCCATCAGCGCCGTGCGTTCGAGCTCAACACCGCAGCGTTACCAACCGGCCGGCAGCTCTCGGTACAAAACCAATCCCCTTCCCTGCCACCCGAGCGCAGATGCCATCATTTGTCCGGGTCAATCTCTGACAGGTGGCAACCACTAACCCCGGTCTGACCTCCCAAGCGAGACGTCCTTGCAAGCGTCGCTCGGCCGAGTTGGCCGTCGTGTGACTGACAACGCGGCCACACGCAAAGAAACAAAGACCCCCCCCCCCCTCCGTGTAGCCTCTAACAGACTGCTTGGGGCAAGTGCTGCTAGCGAGTAGCAGCACCACCTATGAGGTTCGTCCACGGCACCGAGGGGTGGGTGGCCAGCACCACGCTCGGCTGAAACGCGCACGTGCACGCGCGCGCACATTGGCACACGTGTGCGCGTGTGTGTGGTGGCATCTCCGTAGCAGACGCGAGTTGGGTGGGGGGGGGTCAGGGTGTACGAGTTGACTGACAGAGCCCACCCCCACACCCAGCTACGTGTGGGGGGGGGGGGCTAATGACAGTGTCCTCCGTGAGCCTCGGTCCGGTTCAGAGGTCGCGGGGTAATGAGAAGCAGCAGCAGGCGAGGTCACACCGCGACCCGCATCCACCACCCCGTGCTGTGCTGTCCTTGACCCCGAGAAGACACCGCGGACAGCAGCAGCAGTAGTAGCAACAGCAGCACTAGCAGCAGTAGCAACAGCAGGACTAGCAGCAGTAGCAACAGCAGCAGTAGTATCACCAGCGGCATCAGCAGTAGTATAACCAACAACAACAACAGCACTAGTAGAAGTAGCAACAGCGGCACTAGCAGCAATACCAACAGCAGCACTAGTAGCAGTAGCAACAGCAGCAGTAGCATCAACTGCAGCAGCAGCAGCAGTAGTAGTAGCATCAGCAGCACTAGCAGCAGTAGCAACAGCAGCACTAGCAACAGTAGCAACAGCAGCACTAGCATCAACTGCAGCAGCAGCAGTAGTAGTAGCATCAGCAGCAGCATCAGCAGCATCAGTGTTTGTATCAACAACAGGAGCACCAGTAGTCGTATCAGCAGCAGCATCAGCAGCATCATCAGCAACACGTGGCCGAGAAATGTTGGGCCGACGACGAAAAAGTTCGAGCTGAGACCCACACACATTGGAAGCTGCTCATGGCGTTTCTCACGGTTAAACAAATCGCTGGCTGGCAAAGACATTGTTTGCGAAGGCACACACGGTGTGATGGACAGTGACAGCGGGAGGGGCAATTCATTATTAATTAAAGGCAATTAATTAATTGCTCTCCAGGATTCTCAGCTTTTAGTTTTAAACCAGACACTCGCCTTTTATTTACAGCCACACGGGCCCACCGAAACAAAAGACAAAGATCCCCCGTATAGCCTCAATAGACTGCAGGGGCAAGTGCTCTTCGCGAGCACCTATGAAGGCCGACACCGGGACAAGAGCGGCTGGTGGAGCAGCACACGCCGGCAGCCTTTGTCTCCCCAGTCGTGATGGTTACACCGCAACAGGTAGTCCATTTGAGGCTGAGTCGACCTAGGGGAGGACCCAGGGCCGGTTCAGATTATCGTCACCGGTGGGGTTGGTGGCCGTGAGCGGAATCGAACTTGGGTCGCCGGGATCGTAGCGCAGACCGCTAACGCCACCGCCCCCCACTCCCTATTCACACTGAACACACATCACGTGGCGTACCGTAACACACACACACACGTAGTCTACCGTAACACCACACACACACACGTAGTCTACCGTAACACAACCACATACACAACACACACGTGGCGTACCGTAACACACACACACACGTAGCCTACCGTAACACACCAACGTAGTTACCGTAACACAACCACATAACACACACACACACGTGGCGTACCGTAACACACACACACACGTAGCCTACCGTAACACACACACGTAGTCTACCGTAACACAACCACATACACACACACACGTGGCCTACCGTAACACACACACATACACGCACACACGCTACTACATGTGTAGTAGCTACATGTGGAGTAGCTACACATGTAGTAGCTACGGGTCCCGCACTTTCAAGGGCCCCGCGCTAAATGCTTTCAAGCAATCAATTCCGGTTCAGTGGTTCTGCACTTGCTCTATCACTATAGTACTATACCGCCTTCAACTTTTTCGAACGACTGGGTGTTTAAGGTTAGCGATTTGTCGTATTATCTGGCTGTATAGCAAATGCAAAAATACAATTACTTTACTATGCAAGTAAAAAAAATTGTGTTTTACTATTTAAGTGTTTTTTTTCTATGTAGAACCCCTTGAAACATCATGCTACAGGCTCCGCATTAGCTTCATCAGGCACTGCACGCACGCCCCATGTCTCTCTCTCTCTCTGTCGCGAAGAACAACATTTCTGAGATGGCAATTAGCCTCGCTTGATGATGTTGCTAACGATGGTTTGTTGGCATCGCCGGTTGGTGCCGCGTGTGTGTGTGAGAGATGTGATAACGATCACGTTCACAAATCCTCCAATAACTTAATCGCCTCTTCAGGGATTATTTCAGGCGCAGGTAACGATGCAGGATATTTCACGATAGGGGGATCTTAAGGGGGGGAGGGGGGGGGTAAGACGATTTGGAGATTAGGAGGAGCAGGAATAGGAGGAATGAGGAAGAGGAGGAATATGAAGAGGAGGTTGTGATGGGTGGGAATGTGGGCTACGTGGTGGTGCAAGTGGAGGATAGGGTTTGCAACTCGGAGGTTGTTAATGTGAGCAAAGACGGGTTCGCTTCTGCTGAACCAACGCCGCTTGCTGGAATTACGCAGTCCCGACGGCCACTGTGTGTCTGATGGATGTGTAGAGTTGTCTTTGTTTGTTGTATTTTACGAGGAGAAACAAATATGGGAAGGAAGAGGCGTGTTTTGGTCACGTGCTGTTAGCGAGCACCTATTAAGGCCGGCAGGACGCACCGAGGGCCACGCCCGGCCGCCTTGTCTCCCCCAGTGGCGATGTTTATACACACCGCACAAGGTACTCATTTTAAGGCTAAGTCGACATAGGGGAGGCCCACGACCGGTTCAAATAATCGTCGGCTGGTGTTGTCCCGCGAGCGGGAATCGAACTCGGCTCGCCGGGTTCATAGCGCAGCGCGCTAACCGCTACACCACCGCTCCCCATAAACACACAACAAAGACAAAGATCCCCCGTATAGCATTAACAGACTATTGGGGCAAGTGCTGTTAGCGAGTAGCACCTACGAAGGCCGGCACGGCAACACGAGTCGGGATGTGTGGCCAGCACCACGCCCGGCCGCCTTTGTCTCCCCCAGTGGCGATGTTGAGTCGGCACACACACGCACGCATACGAACACACACAAACCAACACGCGCACACACACAATGACCCATTCCTTCGGTCCCGTAGGGCCACGTGAGCCAAGTGCTGTTAGCGGGCACGTGTCACAGATAACGCACGGAGCCCCGAAACGAGACGTCAACAACATCACAAACCGCACGGCCGTCCTGCTGCGTGGCGAGATCGTGAATATCTCGCGAATAAAAAAATGTTCTCTATTTGCAGAGATATCATCTTGGTGGTGGTAGTGTTTTTTTTATTTTTGTATTGCTGCTGCTGCTGTTGTGTATTTTGCAGGTTTTACCGGTAACTTACGTCCGCGACCTCGTGGTACGGAGAACACGCCGTGAAAACGCGCAAGATTCGGAAACGCAAAGCAGCTTCAAGACAGAGTCGGAATCTTCATGATTTATTTATCACGGAGGAATCCGATGAGCTATGAAGCTCTTTTTGTCACGGATGTCCAGACGTGATCGCACGTGTGCTTCGGCACGTGCCGTGAGTGGTTCCCACACAAAGGGTCCGTTCATTTTTTTCTTCTTTGTTCTTTCGGTAAAGTCGCGTAGAAGGGAAATATTAAATAATAACAATAAAACATAATAACATAATTCTCACGACGTTTCGGGCCACAACGCAAGCAGCCGTCCTCTAGGTGAAGAACAGGTCTGTCGGAAAGACAGTGTCTGAATGAACACCACCAGGCTTGGAAGCGTATATTTAAGCTGGTTTGGAGGGGAAGAGCGCCTTGACAAAGGAATTTGCATATCAATAGGAATTTAGCATATTTATGGTAAATGCAGGGTCGTTCGTTCGAAAACAAAACAGCGAAAAGGCTGTGCAAATAACCTGCAATAGACCCTTGTAACTACCCTGAGATAGACACAGAGACAGAGAGGAACACGCGGATTAGAGAAACACGAACAAGGGTAGAGACGCCACCGTCATCATCGTCGTCACATTGATCTCATCAAGCAGTGATAGGTCTCGGCCGAAGGCAATGCCCGCGATGATTCCGTCTGCAGAGGGCAAGTGAATGCACGCGCGGCGACATCGACTCGGGACTCACGTGGACGGGTTTGAGACTCGCATCATGCGATGGATGGATGGATCGATATTTGTGGGGAATGGTTGCTCTTGCAATGCGCCGCTCCCTCTGTCCGTGAATGGTCACAGATTGAATAATATTTTAAAAAAAAAAACTTTTTTTTAAACACGCTTTTATGAAATGTACGAGTAATGGCAGAACTCCACGACTCCAGGAAGTGGCCCCGAAGCTTGCCATAACGTAAGGGACCGTGGGCAATTACAGCCAACGTGAGTTTACCGTGGACAATTAGACCCAAGCCTAAACATCTTACCTAAAAAAATAATATTACAAATATATATATTTTTTATGATACAATATAGTATTGTCATCAGTATGACATAAGTATACCAGTTTTCAGTCGATACCACATTGGGAAGTGGGTTAAAATTGAGTTACAAGATTTGAGGATGCGACAACAACAACAGACAGAGTGAGTTCAATGAAAGCGTGTGATAATAAAAGGATGAACAACAGTTCCGTGACAAGTGTGGCCCACACTTGCGAGACCTTGGATTTCGTCGGTTGGTGTTTTTCGTCTCTTGTTTACCCGCAGGATTAGCAAACTTGGGGGGTTGGGAATATGAGGACGAGTCAGAGGCTGTGTGGGACGTTGACCTTCTTTCGCACCGTACTTAGCAAACCGTACTCATCGGAGATGCGGGAGGAGGGGGGGGGGGGACAGCAAACTAAAGACAAAAATAACTTCTATAGAAATTAGTTTTCAATTTACTTACGTACGTTGAACTTCTTTCGCACCGTACGTAAGAAAACCGTTTTCATCGGAGGCAAGGGTTGGGGAAGGGGGGGAACGTGGAACAAATGAAACACACAAAAACAATTCTAAAGAAATGAGAATTGTCACCCTAGATGATGTCAAAGTGCATATCTCCAAAGCGCGTTCCAGACGGCCGCACCTGCCAGCGCGGCGATGCGGTGTGATCACGGTTTCGTTCGATGGCCAATCAACAGCCGCCGCTGGCACCACGAGCACTTAGCCTGGCACCGCGAGCACTTAGCTTGGCACCACGAGCGCTTCGCCTGGCACCACGAGCACTTAGCCTGGCACCATGAGCACTTAGCCTGGCACCACGAGCACTTAGCCTGGCACCGCGAGCACTTAGCTTGGCACCACGAGCGCTTCGCCTGGCACCACGAGCACTTAGCCTGGCACCATGAGCACTTAGCCTGGCACCACCGAGCACTTAGCCTGGCACCACGAGCGCTTAGCCTGGCACCACGAGCACTTAGCCTGGCACAATGAGCACTTAGCCTGGCACCACGAGCACTTAGCCTGGCACCGCGAGCACTTAGCTTGGCACCACGAGCGCTTCGCCTGGCACCACGAGCACTTAGCCTGGCACCATGAGCACTTAGCCTGGCACCACGAGCACTTAGCCTGGCACCACGAGCGCTTAGCCTGGCACCACGAGCACTTAGCCTGGCACCATGAGCACTTAGCCTGGCACCACGAGCACTTAGCCTGGCACCCACGAGCGCTTAGCCTGGCACCACGAGCACTTAGCCTGGCACAATGAGCACTTAGCCTGGCACCACGAGCGCTTAGCCTGGCACCACGAGCGCTTAGCCTGGCACCACGAGCACTTCGCCCTGGCACCAAGAGCACTTAGCCTGGCACCACGAGCACTTAGCCTGGCACCACGAGCGCTTAGCCTGGCACCACGAGCGCTAAGCCTGGCACCACGAGCACTTAGCCTGGCACCACGAGCACTTAGCCTGGCACCACGAGCGCATAGCCTGGCACCACGAGCACTTAGCTTGGCACCACGAGCACTTAGCCTGGCACCACGAGCGCTTAGCCTGGCCACCACGAGCGCTAAGCCTGGCACCACGAGCACTTAGCCTGGCACCACGAGCACTTAGCCTGGCACCACGAGCGCATAGCCTGGCACCACGAGCACTTAGCTTGGCACCACGAGCACTTAGCCTGGCACCGCGAGCGCTTAGCCTGGCACCGAGAGCGCTTAGCCTGGCACCACGAGCGCTTAGCCTGGCACCACGAGCGCTTAGCCTGGCACCACGAGCACTTAGCCTGGCACCACGAGCGCTTAGCCTGGCACTACGAGCACTTAGCCTGGCACCGCGAGCGCTTAGCCTGGCACCACGAGCGCTAAGCGTGCCATCACGAGCGCGACCTCGCCGTGCCTTCCGCTCGTTCGGCAAACCGCGAGCCCATACAGCTTCGTGAGCACAGGATGCAGACGGTCGGAGCTTGGCAGGTGGTGCGTGGGTGGGTGGGACGCGTTGATTGTGCACGGCGGAGGAGGAAGAGGATACGTTGCTTTGGAGGAAACTGACTGACATTTGTCTATTCCCATCGAGGCCCTCGAGATCTGCTGATCCTTCTACGTGACTTTACCGAAAGAACCAAGAAAATCTGCTGATGCCTCAACCGTTCAGCACTGCCCCTGGGTTCTAGAGGTTGCGACCGTTTTAGCGACCGGCGTTTTTGTTCGCGTCTGGCAGCCGCACGCCGTGAGAGCGTCCTCGCCACTTGACAACGGGGACATCGGAGTTGGTCAGGATATGTTCAAGTCCGCTTTGGAAACCGTGAGGATATGTTCAAGTCTGCTTTGGAAACCGTGAGGATATGTTCAAGTCCGCTATGGAAACCGTGAGGATATGTTCAAGTCCGCTTTGAAACCGTGACGATATGTTCAAGTCCGCTTTGGAACCGTGAGGATATGTTTCAAGTCCGCTATGGAAACCGTGAGGATATGTTCAAGTCCGCTTTGGAAACCGTGACGATATGTTCAAGTGCGCTTTGGAAACCGTGAGGATATGTTCAAGTCCGCTATGGAAACCGTGACGATATGTTCAAGTCCGCTTTGGAAACCGTGACGATATGTTCAAGGCCGCTTTGGAAACCGTGACGATATGTTCAAGTCCGCTTTGGAAACCGTGACGATATGTTCAAGGCCGCTTTGGAAACCGTGAGGATATGTTCAAGTCCGCTTTGGAAACCGTGACGATATGTTCAAGTCCGCTTTGGAAACCGATATCTCTTGACACTGGCCTCTCACTCTTTAGTGTGGTCGGTTGTCCCTGGGTTTTTGTTGTATTAATAATCATTGAAATGTTTTATGCGGAATTCCATCCTAGGATCGCAATGCACAACTGCACTAAAAGCGGTGAAACAAAAACAGAACCGGGGGGGGGAGGGGGGGAATGGCAAAGACTAAAGAGGGTAGAAGGCCACTTTCAAGAGATGCGGGGTGTGGGGGTGGTATCAAAGCAGACTTCAATATATCTACCGATTCCGATTGTCCGATTTCAAGTGGCGAGGCCGTTCCATAATTCGTGGAGGCCACCCGAATAAAAGCAGCCATCGCCACAACAACGCCACCTGGCCCTGGCGGTGCTGAGCAGTCGGAGATCACAAGATCTGTTTGCCTCTTGCTTTTCACGCATTGAGATCTTAGGATGGAATGCGCATTATGCATTTTCACTTGTATTATGCTACTGGCCTTTGGCCCGTCCAAGGACGGGTGTATTGCTGTAAATGTGGAACTTGCAAGCGAAAAGCAGAGCGGGACGTGATATATTCATTGCATCAATGCGTGTGCAATTTGTAAGGGCGCGGTGACACGGACCTATTTCATTTATAAAGGTGATAACCCCTTGTTCATCGCGACGTCCTTTTTACTTTGATGTCTCAACAACAGCGTGACGGAGATCACGTGACGTCAGGCCTTTGTAGTGAGGGTTGTGAGTTGACGCCGAGGAGGGGGGGGGGAGGCGCCCCCCCCCCTCATGTGGAGTGACGTCACCGGCTCATGATTATTAATGAAGAGGGGTGGGGGGATGTCCATTTGGATGACGTCACCTGTGCATGATTATTAATGAGTGGGGCTGTTCGATGTGGAGTGACGTCACTTGCGCATGATTATTAGTGAGGGGGGGGGGAGTACTCCATATTGACAGACGTCACCGGCTCATGATTATTAATGAGGAAGGGTGGGGGGATGTCCATTTGGAAGGCGTCACCTGCTCATGAATATTAATTAGGGGGGGGCTGGTCGATGTGGAGTGACGTGCCGAGCGTTAAGGGCATTCCTGGGTGATTATATGATAGTAGCTATTATTAGGAGGTTATTATGGATGGGACACGCGTGCAAGGAGGGATAGGGTTAAGCTCCCCTTTCGAGGTTGAGGATAGGAAGTGGTACGGATCAATAGCGTCCTTCAACAGCCATCATTATCATCATCATCTATCAATTGTCAACAATCAATCATCGTGGCTACTATCATCATAATCATCATTATAATCATCACCACGCGAAGATAACATAAATAGATCAATACGCAGACTGCACACGCTGTCCCTGCAACATCTGTCTCTCCGAGAAAACAGCCAACGCTGATGATCTACACATCTCGTCAGCCAGGCACGGCCTTCTTATCGTGGCCATATCATCAGCAACACCGGCTCCACAAGCAGCCAAAACACTGGACACGTGTCTGCCTCCTGCGTCTCATCATCGGCACCAGAGGCATGCTGGTGGAGCTGCCGGATATTCATTCGGCAATGAGATGGTTTCGACATTGAGTGTCTCATCATCAACGTTTTTTGGTTTAGATCGCGTTATTTATAAATGTGTCGTAACCCTCCACCACCCGACACGGCCAATCAGTAAAAAAGTGTCACGTTGACAAAAGACAATTAGTTCACTGCTTTAGCCCACCGGTGTGTTGAAGCGTGAAACAACAACATTTACAATTTGAGTAGTACAACGTTTCGCTGGTAATTGCATCCAACACATTTATAAATAACGCGATCTAAACCCAAAAACGTTGATTATGAATAATATTGGTCGTGAAAGCCTCACACGTGTTAAACTGATTGAGTGTCTCATCAGCAGTGGGGTCAGGTTCGCTTGAATCAAAGCTGGCGAGCTGCCGGATATTTTTTCGGCAATAATGTGGTTTTGAGATGGTTTCGACATTCACCGTGTCTTCTTCTTCTTCTTGGTTCTTTCGGTAAAGTCACGTAGAAGGAAAATAATAAAACAATAAAAATAAAACATACCAAAATAATTCTCACGACGTTTCGGCCACAACGCAAGCAGCCGTCTTCAGGTGGAGAACAGGTGTGTCGAGAAGGCAGAGTCTGAAAAAATTCACCGTGTCATCAGCAGGGTCAGGTCCGCTTGGATCAATGCTGCCGAGCTCTCGATCTTGCAGGCAATGACCTCAATGGCTTACCCAACAAGGCTCTGCACTCCCAAATATAGACCCGTACATTATATATATATCTATGTGTGTGTGTGTATAAACACCAAAGTTGAACAATGCTCTATTTTAAAACAAAAGAGAATCGAGATTAATGACGTCGGGCGAGGTTGGACAGACCACAAAGGGGGGAAAAAAATCCTTCCCTGGGCCTCTACTGCGCAAGCAACACGCACCACGACATTCCTCGCTTCGCCAAGAGACTCGCCTCGCTCAGCGTCACGACGCGAATACCCTGGGGGTCCTCATCAACTCATACAGCCACCACCACCATCACTACAACAACCACCAGCACGACAAACACTACTACTACAACCACTACAACCACCACCACCACCACTACTACAACCACTACAACCACTACTATAACCACCACCACCAGCACTACAAACACTACTACTACAACCACTACAACCACCACCACCATCACTACTACAACCACCACCACCAGCACTACAAACATCACCACCAACACTACAAAACTACTACTACAACCACTACAACCACCACCATCATCACTACTACAACCACCACCACCACTACAAACACTACTACTACAACCACTACAACCACCACCATCACGACGACAACCACCACCATCACAACAACCACCACCACCAGCAGCACTACCACAACCACCATCACCACTACTACAACCACCACCACCACCACTACTACAACCACTACCACTACTACAACCACCACCACCAGCAGCATGACAAACACGACTACTACAACCACTACAACCACCATTAGTACCACGACTACAACCACCCCTACTACAACCACTACCACAACCACTACTACAACCACAACACACCACAACCACCACCACTACAACCACTACTACACATCATTCCGCTCTCTCCCCTCTCCCCCCTCTCTGCTCTCATCCATCCTCCCCCCTCTCTCCATTTTCCGCGCCCCCCTCTCCATCCTCTCCACTGCACCTTAGGGGTGGGTGGTGGTGGTGGTGTAGGGGTGGGTGGTTGGGAGGAGGAGGGGGTGGTGATGGTTGTGGAGGTGGTGGTGGTGGTGGAGGAGGGGGGTGGTGGTGGTGGAGGAGGGGGGTGGTGGTGATGGTGGTGGTGGAGGAGAAGGGTGGTGGTAGTGGTGTAAGGGTGGTAGTGGAGGAGGGGGGTGGTGGTAGTGGTGGTGGTGGAGAAGGATGGGTGGTGGTGGTGGTAAGGGTGGTGGTAGTGGAGGAGGAGGGGTGTGGTGTAAGGGTGGTGGTAGTGGTGGAGGAGGGATGGTGGTGTGGTGGTGGTGGAGGGGGTGACCCACACTTCCTCCGTTTACTGCAGGAAACGCGGCCCGCTGCTCGCTGCTTGACGGGGCGGAGATGACAGCGCAGAGAAGAACGACGCACCGGGGGACAATCGCGGCCGCTGTGCGCGTGCGTGGGGGGGAGGGGGGTGCGCGCGCGCCGTGACCCGGCCACGCGCGCGCCCGGGACGCGCGCGCGGTGGAACCAGCTCAGAGGTCAGGGGGTCAGTGGGTCTTCCGGCACGGCAGCGCCGGCCGCTGTGGGTGGCGGATTGTCGATTTGTTTGCAAGGCGTGCGTGCACGTCGTGGTTCATCTGTGGGTCTCTATGGGTGTCTCTGTGGGTCTCTGTGGGTCTCTATGGGTCTATGGGTGTCTCTGTGGGTCTCTATGGGTCTATGGGTGTCTGTGGGTCCCTGTGTATGTGTGTATGTTGAACGTCTTTCGCGCCGTACGTAGCCAAGCCGTGGTTCATCTGTGGGTCTCTGTGGGTGTCTCTATGAGTCTCTGTGGGTCTCTGGGGGCCTGGGTGTCTGTGGGTATTTGTGTATGAATGTAATGTTGGAGTTTTTTCGCACCGTACGTAGCCAACTGTTATAATCTGTGGGTCTTTGTAGGTCTCTATGGGTGTATCTATGGGTGTCTCTATGGGTGTTTCTGTGGGTCTCTGTGGGCCTTATATGGGTCTGGGTGTCTGTAGGTCTTTGTGCATGTATGTTGCACTTATTTCGTACGTAGCCCACCGTACTAAACACACAAAAGCAGTTAAAAAATCGTTTGTCAATTTAGATGCTTCAAAAGTGCATCATAGCTCCCAGTAACTTCCTAATATCACAAGGAAGAGCGTTCCAGACGGCCGCAGAAGCGCATCTAAAAGCGCGTGATGCGGTGTGTGAGTCCATGGGTCTCTGTGTGACGAGTCTGTGGGTTTCAATGTCTTCCTAATATCGGAAGGAAGAGCGTTCCAGACGGCCACAAAAGCGCATCTGAAGCGCCGCACGCTGATGCGGTGTGTGACCGCCGTCTTTTGTTCGATGGCTCGCGAATGCGTCACGTGGTTTAAGCAATAACAACAACAACACATTAAAATTGCCACTGACACTTTGCCTCGTCTGCACATTCAAGTGATGCGCTGGCGAATCGTGACGGCGGCGATCAGGGTTAGGGTGACATGTCGCAGCGTCACTTCGTCAACGAGTAGCAGCCCTCATCACTGCTGGCTGGCTGGCTAGCCTGAGAGACCGGTGAAAATTCCACATTCCTATGGTCGGCGCCCAGCTCTTATCTTGAACACAAATACCTCGGCCCCTGACGGGAGATGCAATCACTTTCTGAGTACGCCCTAGCGGCTCGCCTGATGATGATGTTGGTGATGGTGATGGTGATGATAATGGTCGTGGTGATGATGATGTTGGTGATGATGATAGTGATGATTACATGGGTGGGAAAACCCCGATTTTTCCAGCGACAGGCATCGTTTTTTTTTTGAACCAATTAAACCGGATTTCTCCCAACCTCAGATGATCGGGTTTAATATAAAAGACAATTAAACCCGATTGTAAAAAACCCGACTGTGCCACCCTTGGATGATTATGATGATGGTGACGATGGTGGTGGTAATGATGGTGGTGGTGATGATGGTGATGGTGATGATGATAGTAATGATGGTGATTATGATGATGTTGGTGATGATGATGCCGGGTGTTTAATTATCAAGCAGCAATTTCCACCGCGTGAACAGAGGTTGCCGAGCACGATTCTAAAACAGCCACATTGAGTCGATGTGTTTTTTCTGTGTCGGTGTGGTGGAGGGTGAACGCCACAATTTGGACACTTCAGGTACGCTATCTCCATGAGCCGTGACATCAATTGGTCGCGAATACTGCACCTGACGTGTTACATTCGACACAGGAGCTCCTGCCACCACAGCGGCACCGCCGCACCTGCCATCCAGAAGGTCATCGGTTCGATTCCATCCCACGGGATCGGTAGTTGAAACGGCGGTGCGAGATTAACCACCACCACCACCACCACAACCACCACCACCACCACCACTCCCCGCTGCTCACCCTTGTCCACCCAGCTAAGGAGTGGGGTAGAGTGTGGGCACACTCCCCCCCCCCCCCCACATCTTCCGATGCGTGTCGCCATCGTGGAAGAGTAGGCCAAGGTCACCCTCTCGAGGGAATAACGACAGCCACGAAGGAACGGGACTTGTCCTATAGGACGTTCAATTCTCACCACCCCCACCACCTGGAGGGAGATGGAGCGATTAGAATCAGCCTGGTATCCAGGCTAGCAGTCTGGCTCGAGGCGGCGACAACTTGAGCAGGCCTCTCATCCAGCAGTGGATTGAACCTGCATGATGACAATGACGACGAGGGTGATTAATGACGCGCATGGCAAGTGTGTCGCGGTGTGGTGGGCGGTGGGGAGGGTGGGTTGTTTCAGGAGATGGGATTGATGAACTGACTAAACACCGATCTATCCTATTTGCTAATTGCCATCCATACGGGGTAATTGATTGAGCGGTGAACGGGGCGATGCCTCGGAGTTGTTTAGGCGGTCGGGATTCTTTTTTTTTCTCCTTGCTGCGGATTTTTTTGTTTGTTGAATAATCACACGTAGCCCGAATTTACACTCGAGCAGGCGAGTGCAGAAGTCGACGGGTTCGAGTCCTGGCCATGGTAACGTGGGAACAATAATCACCCCACCCCCCACCCATCCATCCAAAAACAAGAATCGCGTGTCTCGTGCGTGTGCGTCTGCGTTTAAACCGTAAGTTGGACACTTTGATTTAAAAAATAAAAATCTTGTTTTTTGTAACACGCTGCAAAGAGAGAGAGAGAGAGAAAACAAAAAAGAACGTTTCAGCAAATCACCACCGCTGGCAACATCCACACAAACGACGCAGCCCCCCCCCCCTCCTCTCCCCCCACCCCCCTGCCCCCCCAGGACTGATTAAGTTAACTAGTGAGACGGGGCGTGTCGCCTCCTCCCCGAGGTAATCTCATGAAAGCTGTTGCATCATCCGTCTCCTGCCCGCGTGAGCCAAGAGCCATTCATCACCGGACAGCCGCCCGTCGCTTACGGCGGATGGACTGGGCCCCGCCATGGGAATGTGGAATTTCCATCACTGGCTGGCGGGGGAGGAGGTATACACAGGATATGAGGATAGCTCCCAGCCCCACCCCTCCTATCCCCACCCTCCCCTCCCCACCCAGCCCCTCCCCACCCTCCCCTCTCCACCCAGCCCCACCCCTCCCATTTTTAGATGCACGGACGGACGGACACAATAATTCCCTGTGGCTGGTGGAACCAGGAGGTTCCTACCAGTAAAACGTTTCGTAGTTTGTTTGCTATTTTAATTTGACGAGACACTCAATGTCGAAACCAGTCGCAGAGTTGCTGCTGAAAATCACGCACCACCCGGGGCCGCTTCGAGCCGTGTCAAGATCGTCCTCTCTGCGGATGCAGTAGCTGGAGGAGGAGGCCCGTGAACGACGCCGCTGCCACTGCTGAGTTGGCGAGGCATTCGCCCCCCTCCGGCAACGACGGAGGGCGAAGAGGAGCGACGCTCACAACGACGCCGAGCGAACGGTACAACGGGGTCAGCGCTCGTGGGTGGCGTCTGCCCGGCCGTGTGAGTCCATCAGCCCCCTGTGGTAACAACCACGTGGGAGCCAGCTCCGCGTGACCTCCTCATCCCCCGTGCCAGCAGCGAGCCGAGCGCAACTTCACGTGGCGGCCTCAGGAGGTGGTGGTGGTGGTGGTGCCACCAGCCAGCATGGCACGGGGCCGTCGGTCACGGGGCCAGCCACTTGGCGGCGAACGGCTGTTGTTGTTGGTGTTGCTGTTGTTGTTGGTGCTGTTGTTGATGTTGTTGTTGATGTTGTTGTTGATGTTGTTGCTGTTGCTGCTGTTGTGTTGGTTTTGATTTTGTTGCTGTTGCTGCTGTTGTTATTTGTGTTTCTGCTTTTGTTGTTGATGTTGTTGCTGCTGCTGTTGTTGTTGTGCTGCTGTTGTTGCTGCTTTATGTTGTGTTGGTGTTGCTGCGCGTGCGTTCCGTCGCCGTTCCCCGCTGCGAGGAAGAGGCTCTCAACAGACGTGGAGGATGACGAGGAGGGGGAGGAGAGGGGAGGGGGGGGGAGGAGGAGGGGGGGAGGAGGAGGAATGAGGAGGAGAGGGATGAGGAGGGGGGAGGAGGGGGGGGGGGGAGGAGGGAAAGGAGGAGGGGAGGAGGGGGAGGGGGGAGGGGGGGGGGAGAGGGGGGGGGGGGATGAGGGGAGGGGGGGAGGAGAGGGGGGAGGAGGGGGGAGGAGGGGGAGGAGGAGAGGAGGGGGGAGGAGGGGGGGAGAAGGAGGAGGGGGGGTGAGGAAGAGGAGGAGGAGGGGGGGAGGGGAGGAGGGGGATGAGGAGGAGGAGGGGGGAGGAGGGGGTGGAGGGAGAGGGGGAGGAGGAGGGGGGGAGGGTCGCAGCTGCGAGCGGGTTCCTTCCGCACGTGCGCGCGCTGCAATTGTCCACGCTGCGCGATTTACGCAAATCCTGCGTTGTCCGTCTTTGTTGTTGTGTTGTGTTTTTATGTCTGTGTGTTACTGTAACGATCGGCGGGAATGAAAACAAAAAAACAAATCTCATTCAGAAAAGACGAACTATTGTTCACCTCTTTGTGTTGCGTGCGTGCGTGTGGTGTTTCGCTAACAGCACTTGCCCCAACTGTCAGTGCAGGCTATACGGGGGGTCTTTGTCTTTGTTGCGTATTGGGGAGCGGTGGCGCAGCGGTTAGCGCGTCGCACTATCAACCTAGCGGACGGTCACCTGTACAACCCAGTGACGATTGTCTGAACGGGATCACTGAGCCTCCCCTAGGGCGACTCGGCCTTAAATGAGTACGTGTGTGCGGTGTGCAGTAGACATCGCCACTTGGGGGAGACAAAGGCGGACCGGGCCTGCTTGCTGTTCCACCCCACCCCCGTGTGCCGGCCTTCACAGGTTGCTACTCGCTGACAGCACTTGCCCCAACAGTTTGTCAATTGGTAATAGAGGTGTTTTTTGGGGTTAGATCGCGTAAATGTATAAATGTGTCGCTAAACCCGCCACCACCCGACACAGCCAACGAGTAAGGGTGGTCACGTAAACAGAACGTGGCCAATTCGTCACGAGTACAGCACTAGTGTGTAGTGTAGTATAGTGTAGTGTATAGTGTAGTGTATAAGTGTAGTGTATAAGTGTGTATAGTGTAGTGTATAGTGTAGTATACTAGTACAGCACTAGTGTGTAGTGTATAGTGTAGTGATAGTGTAGTGTGTAGTGTATAGTAGTGTATAGTGTAGTGTATAGTGTAGTGTATAGTGTAGTATACTAGTACAGCACTAGTGTATAGTGTAGTGTATAGTGTAGTGTGTAGTGTATAGTATGTATAAGTGTAATGTATAGTGTAGTGTATAGTGTAGTGTATAGTGTAATGTATAGTGTAATGTATAGTGTAGTATACTAGTGCAGCAACACCGGTTGTGTGTTGGAGGTCCAAGCCACAACATTTACAATCTGAGTGCGACGTCGGTTAAGGGCTATACGGAGGAAGGGGGTCTTTGTCGTTGTGTGTACACCCCACCCCCCACCCCCATCCTCTCCATCCTCGCCATCCTCCACCCCCCCCCTCTCGTTTTATATCTCCTCCACGGCCTTGTTTCATCCGTGAGTTACGATCGTGGGCGGCTCTGTGCGTCGTGGCGGACTTACGATTCCGAGTAAGCGATGCTCACCGTAAATTGCGCCGGGCGGGCAATTTGCCAACACACAAAAATGGAGACCGCGTTTGAGGCGGCGAGAGAGAGAGAGGAGGGAGGGGATGGAAGCGACACACACACAGAGAGAAAGAGAGGCAAGGTGAGATAGAGGGAGATAGATCTAGAGCCAAGAGAGAACCAGAGGGGTAGCAAGAGAGACATCGGCAGCTAGCGAGAGAGCAAAAAAAAACGAAATCATGAACGAAGCAAAGTGCCGACTACACCAAGCATCTTCTTGTTTCCTCAGATCGTAGAAAAAAGAGAGCCAGAGATAGAGAGAGAGCCAGAGAAGAGAGAGCAAGTGAGAGAGAGAGCCAGGCAGAGTGAGCCAGAGAGAGAGAGCCAGGCAGAGTGAGCCAGAGATCGAGAGAGCCAGGCAGAGAGAGCCAGTGAGAGAGAGTGAGCCAGGCAGAGTGAGCCAGAGAGAGAGTTGGAGAGAGCCAGTGAGAGAGAGAGTCGGAGAGAGCCAGTGAGAGAGAGAGACAGGCAGAGAGAGCCAGTGAGAGAGCCAGTGAGAGAGAGAGCCAGGCATGGTGAACCAGAGATCAAGAAAGAGCCAGGCAGAGAGAAAACCAGTGAGAGAGAGCCAGTGAGAGAGAGAGCCAGGCAGAGTGAGCCAGAGATCGAGAGAGAGCCAGGCAGAGAGAGCCAGTGAGAGAGAGACAGAGAAGAGAGCCAGAGTAGAGAGCCAGTAGAGAGAGCCAGTGAGAGAGAGAGCCAGGCAGAGTGAGCCAGAGATCGAGAGAGAGCCAGGCAGAGAGCCAGTGAGAGAGCCAGTGAGAGAGAGTCAGGCAGAGTGAGCCAGAGATCGAGAGAGAGCCAGACAGAGAGAGCCAGTGAGAGAGAGAGAGAGTCAGAGAGAGCCAGTGAGAGAGAGAGAGAGCCAGGCAAGAGAGAGCCAGGCAGAGGAGACAGAGAAGAGAGCCAGAGTAGAGAGCCAGTGAGAGGAGGAGAGAGAGAGCCAGGCAGAGTGAGCCAGAGAGAGAGAAAGCCAGGCAGAGAGAGCCAGTGAGAGAGAGACAGAGAAGAGAGCCAGAGTAGAGAGCCAGTGAGAGAGAGAGAGCCAGGCAGAGTGAGCCAGAGAGAGAGAGAGCCAGGCAGAGTGAGCCAGAAAGAGAAATCCAGGCAGAATGAGCCAGAGAGAGAGAGAGAGAGAGACAGGCAGAGAGAGCCAGGCAGAGAGAGAGACAGAGATGAGAGCCAGGCAGAGAGAGAGAGAGCCAGCCAGCAAGCAAAATTTGCGGCAACATTTCTTATGCGGAATGGGCCACAACAATTGATTTGGCGAATAAATTCGAATCTTCGTACAGCACCATCGTGGCGTCATCTGTTCCCCTTCAGGATGAATTATCTGTCATGGTCTGTCGTCTGGGTGTTGTTGTTTGTGGTGTTGTTGTGTTAATTGCAGGCGTCGGCTTTAAATGCAAACACATATTTCCACTCTGATGTTATCTCGACCGTGACGCGTCCCACGTCAGTGCCGCGCCAGTGCCGCCCCCCGCCGTGTTAGAGACCACCAGCCCCGCAGAAGTGGATATCACAGAGCCACCTCTGACATCCATTCTTCATGGTAAACTGGACTCCCATGGTAAACTGGACTTCCATGGTAAACTGGACTCCCATGGGAAATTGGACCCCCATTGTAAACTGGACTCCTATGGTGAACAGGACTTCCACGGTAAACTGACCTCCTATGATGAACTGGACTCCCATGGTAAACTGGACTCCCATGGTAAACTGGACTCCCATGGTGAACTGGACTCCCATGGTAAACTGGACTCCATGGTAAACTGGACTACCATGGTGAACTGGACTTCCATGGTAAACTGGACTCCATGGTAAACTGGACTCCATGGTGAACTGGACTTCCATGGGAATTTGGACTCCCATGGTGAACAGGACTTCCATGCTAAACTAGACTTCCGTGGTGAATTTGACTTCTATGGTGAACAGGACTTCCATGGTAAACTGAACTCCTATGATGAACTGGACTCCTATGGTAAACTGGATTTCCATGGCCAGTCGGCAACCAAAATAACAAGGATTTCAAGAGCCGCCACTGCAGCCAATTAAAAGAGTCACTGCGTGCGGCTCCGAGAGCCTCAGGGGTTGCCAACTCCTGAGATTAGCGGGGTGGTGGTGGTGGGTGGGTGGTAGTGATGGTGGGGTGGTGGTGGGTGTGGTGGGTGGTGATGGTGGGTGGTAGTGATGGTGGGGTGGTGGGTGTGGTGGGTGGTGGTGCTGGGGGGGGTGTGGTGGTGGGGTGGTGGTGTGGTGGTGCTTGTGGGTGATTGGGGGGTGGTTGGGGGGGTGGGGTGGTAGTGGTGGAGTGGTGGTGGTGGGGGGGGTGGTAGTGGTGGTGGGTGGTGGATGTGGGTGGTGGTGGTGGTGGGGGTAGTGGTGGTGGTGGTGAGGTGGTGGTGGTGGGGTGGCTCTGTTGGGTGGGTGGTGGTGGTGGTGGTGGGGTAGTGATGGCGTGGTGGGGTAGTGGTGGTGGTGATGGGGATGGTGGTGGTGGTGGATGGGGGTGGTGGTGGGAGGGTAGTGGTGGTGGTGGGGTGGTGGTGGTGGGTAGTGGTGGTGGGGGTGGGTAGTGGTGGTGGGGTGGCTCTGGTGGGTAGTGGTGGTGGGTGGGTGGTGGTGGTGGGGGGTGTGACGCTTGCCGTGCTATAGCGATATTGTAGCCTGGCGTAACAGAGGGGAAGCTCCCACAACAACAACAGCAGCAACAACAGCAACAGCAGCACACACAAAAGGGTGAACGTTCGGTTAAAGTGGATTACGCCTAAGAAGGATTTACCAGCGACGAAGCGGTGGTTTCTTTTATCTGTTAAACATTTCATAACGACGGTAGCGAGAAGATTAACGCTCCGTGCCGCGGGGACTGGCTCGCAGAAGGCACGGGTAGCTTACAAAGACCGCGTGCGCGCACTCCGACGATGATCACGATGATGATGATGATCACGATGATGATGATGAGGATGGTGATGATGATGATCACGATGATGATGATGATGATGATCACGATGATGATGATCACGATGGTGATGATCACGATGATGATGATGATGATGATCACGATGGTGATGATCACGATGATGATGATGATGATCACGATGATGATGATCACGATGAAGATGATCACGATGATGATGATGATGATCATGATGATGATGATCACGATGATGATGATCACGATGGTGATGGTCACGATGATGATGATCACGATGATGATGATCACGATGATGATGATCACGATGATGATGATGATGATCACGATGATGATGATCACGATGATGATGATCATGATGATGATGATCACGATGATGATGATGATCACGATGATGATGATCATGATGATGATGATGATCACGATGATGATGAGGTCACGATGATGATGATCACGATGATGATGATCACGATGATGATGAGGTCACGATGATGATGATGATGATCACGATGATGGTGATCACGATGATGATGATCACGATGATGGTGATCACGATGATGGTGATCACGATGATGATCATGATGATGATGATCACGATGATGGTGATCACGATGATGATCACGATGATGATGATCACGATGATGATGATCACGATGGTGATGATCACGATGATGATGATGGTGATCACGATGATGATGATGATCACAATGATGATGAGGATGGTGATGATGATCACGATGATGATGATCACGATGATGATGAACATGATGAGGATGATCACAATGATGATGATGATGATCACGATGATGATGATCACGATGAGGATGATGATGATCACGATGATGATGATCACGATGATGATGATCACGATGATGATGATGATGATGATCACGATGATGATGATGATGATCATGATGATGATGATCACGATGATGATGATCACGATGATGATGATCACGATGATGATGATCACGATGATGATGATGATGATCACGATGATGATGATCACGATGATGATGATCACGATGATGATGATGATAATGATCACGATGATGATGATCACGATGAGGATGATGATGATGATCACGATGAGGATGATGATGATCACGATGATGATGATCATGATGATGATGATCATGATGATCATGATGATGATGATCATGATGATCATGATGATGATGATGATCATGATGATGATGATGATCACGATGATGATGATCACGATGATGATGATCACGATGATGATGATCACGATGATGATGATCACGATGAGAGATGATGATGATCACGATGAGGATGATGATGATCACGATGATGATCATGATGATGATCATGATGATCATGATGATGATGATCATGATGATCATGATGATGATCATGATGATGATGATGATCACGATGATGATGATGATCATGATGGTGATGATCACGATGATCACGATGATGATGGTGATCACGATGATGATGATGATGATCACGATGATGATGATCACGATGATGATGATCATGATGATGATGATGATCACAATGATGATGATGATGGTGATGATGATGATCACGATGATGATGATCACGATGATGATGATGATCACGATGATGATGATCACGATGATGATGATCATGATGAGGATGGTGATGATGCTGGGAAGACCGCCTTTGTTTTGAACGGCGGAGGAGGAATCCGATGAGCTATGAAGCTATTTTTTGCCACAGACGTTCAATGAGGGGCACGGGGTCAGAACAACAACAAACGGGACAACAACAACAACACAAAACCCAACGATAGGAGTGCAGAGTATAAACATGTACACAAATCACCTTAATGAATACATACAAATAAGCTAAACAGTGTTTTGTTGTGTTGTTGTTGTTTGTATCTCGCGAGGGTAAAGCCGGCTGAGGTTATTAACTCGTTTTATTTTTCACAGCGACCTGCTCACAAACGATGACGTCACAACTTGTCTCACCACCACCACGTGGACGTGAAGAGTAGCACTCAACACGGCCTGCCCGCTCGTGACGTCACCACCTTGGGTGAGGGGGTGTTGGTGGGAGGGGAGGGGGTGTTGGTGGGGGGGGGTAAGGGGGGGGTAAGGGGGGTGTGGTGTGGTGGTGGGGGGTGGTGGTGGGGGTGATGGTGGGGGGGGGGTGTTGGTGGGGTAGATGGTAGGGGGGGATGGTGGGGGAGGGGAGGGGAGGGGGGTGTTGGTGGGGGGGGTGAGGGGGGTGTTGGTGGGGGAAAGATGGTGGGGGTGGGGGGGGGTGGTGGGGGTGATGGTGGGGGGAGTGAGGGGGTGTTGGTGGGGGGTAGATGTGGAGGGAGGTTAGGGGGCTGTTGGCGGGGGGGATGGTGGGAGGAGGTGAAGGGGGGTGTTGGTGGAGGGGGGGAGATGAGGGGGGGTGTTGGTGGGGGGAAGTGAGGGGGGTGTTGGGGTGATGGTGGGAGGGGAGGGGGGGGGGGGTGTTGGTGGGGGGGGTGGTGGTGGGGGGGGGGAGGTGATGGGGGTGTTTGCGGGGGGAGATGGTGGGAGGAGGTAGGGGGGTGGTGGGGGGGGAGATGGTGGCGGGTGATGGTGGGGGGGAGGTGAGGGGTGTTGGTGGGAGGGGAGGTGAGGGGGGGTGATGGTGGGGGGGGAGATGGTGGGGGGGAGATGGTGGGGGGAGGTGAGGGTGTTGGTGGGGGGGGGGGGAGATGGTGGGGGGTTGATGGTGGGGGGAGGTGATGGGGGTGTTTGCGGGGTGGATGGTGGGAGGAGGTAAGGGGGGTGTTGGTGGGGGGGAGATGGTGGGGGGTGATGGTGGGGGGAGGTGAGGGGGGTGTTAGTGGGGGGTAGATGTGGAGGGAGGTTAGGGGGGTGTTGGGGGGGGATGGTGGAGGAGGTGTTGGGGGGGGGATGAGATGGTGGGTGGAGGTGAGGTGTTGGTGCAGGATTTAAAATTGACAACCTTCAGG
>NW_026892212.1:0-25903 GCF_015708825.2 Lethenteron reissneri | reverse complement strand
CCCGTGGGGGATGCAGGTGCGGACGTCGTGCAGCACCTCCCCTGTGTACGGCCGTAACCCCGCCCCTTGTGTTTGTTTGCCATCCGGGCCATGCACAATTACAGCTCAACATCCGTGGCCATGCACAATTAACCCTCTACAGCTGTACGCGGCGGTGAGCTCAGCGCCTCGGGGGAACGGCCCTTCTTCTTCAGAGCAGAGCAGCGGCGTAGTAGCCAGTGCGCTGCCTTGTGACTTGTGCTCGCTGAACCATCGTCAAGCCGTGATGATCCGCGGCTGAACGAAAGCCTCCCCGCTCTCGTCAACCTCTCAAGATCCCACACGGATTCTGGGATTCTAGATTTGAAGCTTTCGTGACTGCAATCTCTCATTTACTTGATACAGCTGTCGTGGCGTGACGGTACCACCATGAAGACGAAGCTTGTGTTGCCTCCGAAACGTCGTGATTTTTAGTTTTGATTTTATTTTACTTTTTAATGTTTTTTACCTACGTGACTTTACCGGAAAAAACCTAGAATTGGATTCTGGGACTTGAGAATCGCTACCAAAACACCGTAACGCAAGTCCCAATTGATCGTTGTTCTCAGATATAAAATGCCTGAGAACGCTGCGATAACACGTTCTATGTCGGTACCGGATGTAGCGCCGTGTAGTAGTGGACATCGCCACTGGGGAGACAAAGGCGGGCGGTGCTATCCACCCACCCCCTCTCGGGCTCCTGCCACCATGAGGGGGTGACGGTCCTCTACTCGGGGCAGGAGACTGCCAAACAACAGGGTGTGCGCTCTTCTTCTGAACAAAGAATGAAGGGGGCGTGGGAGCGTGGCGGGTGAGGTGTGGGAAGCTGTAAGCCCCAGGCTACTTTGGGCTCGCCTTCCCATCAACCGAGGCGAGGAGTGGTGGTCGTGGTTACTTATGCCCCCACCGAAGACGAACATCCGTGGAGGGTGCACATGGCCTGGCACAAGCGTCGTGGTGACGTCACCGCCACTTAGTGGCGAATGGCGGTTGTTGTTGTGTGGAGTGTGAGGTGTGTGTGGGTGACTGTGTGAGTATGAGGGTGAGTGTGTGAGTGTGTGGTGTGTGAATGTGTGTGTGAGTATGTGAGTATGAGTGAGTGTAAGTATATGAGTGTGTTGGTGTAATTGTGTGTGTATGTGAGTGACTGTGTGAGTATGAGGGTGAGTGTGTGAGTGTGTGAGTATGTGAGTGTGTGTGTGTAATTGTGTGTGTGTGTGAGTGACTGTGTGAGTATGAGAGTGAGTGTGTGAGTGTGTGTGTGTAATTGTGTGTGTGGTGTGAGTGACTGTGTTGAGTATGAGGTGAGTGTGTGTGTGTAATTGTGTGTGTTTGTGAGTGACTGTGTGAGTATGAGGGTGAGTGTGTGAGTATGTGAGTGTGTGTGTGTAATTGTGTGTGTGTGTGAGTGACTGTGTGAGTATGAGAGTGAGTTGTGTGAGTGTGTGTGTGTAATTGTGTGTGTATGTGAGTGACTGTGTGAGTATGAGGGTGAGTGTGTGTGTGTAATTGTGTGTGTGTTGAGTGACTGTGTGAGTATGAGGGTGAGTGTGTGAGTGTGTGAATGTGTGTGTGAGTATGTGAGTATGAGTGAGTGTAATGAGTGTGTGTGTGTACTTGTGTGTGTGAGTGAGTGACTGTGTAAGTATGAGGGTGAGTGTGTGAGTGTGTGAGTGTGTGTGTGTGTAATTGTGTGTATGTGAGTGACTTGTGTGAGTATATGAGTGTGTGTGTGTGTAATTGTGTGTGTATGTGAGTGACTGTGTGAGTATGAGGGTGAGTGTGTGAGTGTGTGTGAGTGAGTATATGAGTGTGTGTGTGTGTATGTGAGTGAGTGAGTGTCAGTATATGAGTGTGTGTGTGTATGTGAGTGATTGTGTGAGTATGAGGGTGAGTGTGTGAGTATGTGAATGTGTGTGTAGTGAGTATGAGTGAGTGTGAGTATGTGAGTGTGTGTGTGTAATTGTGTGTGTGAGTACTGTGTGAGTATGAGGTGTGTGCGTGTGTGTGAGTGACTGTGTGAGTATGTGACTGTGTGAGTATGTGAGTGTGTGAGTATGTGAGTATGAGTGAGCATGAGTATATGAGTGTGTGTGTGTAATTGTGTGTGTATGTGAGTGACTGTGTGAGTATGAGGGTGAGTGTGTGAGTGTGTGTGAGTGAGTATATGAGTGTGTGTGTGTGTAATTGTGTGTGTGCGTGAGTGACTGTGTGAGTATGTGACTGTGTGAGTATGTGAGTGTGTGAGTATGTATGAGTGAGCATGAGTATATGATGTGTGTGTGTAATTGTGTGTGTATGTGAGTGACTGTGTGAGTATGAGGGTGAGTGTGTGAGTGTGTGTGAGTGAGTATATGTGTGTGTGTGTAATTGTGTGTGTATGTGAGTGAGTGTGTGAGTATGTGAGTGTGTGTGTGAGTATGAGTGAGTGTGTGAGTGTGTGTGTGTAATTGTGTATGTGAGTGACTGTGTGAGTATGAGGGTGAGTGTGTGAGTATGTGAATGTGTGTGAGTGTGTGAGTGTGTGAATATGTGTGTGAGTGTGTGAGTATGAGTGAGTGTTAGTATATGAGTGTGTGTGTGTAATTGTGTGTGTATGTGAGTGACTGTGTGAGTATGAGGGTGAGTGTGTGAGTGTAATTGTGTGTGTATGTGAGTGACGTGTGAGTATGAGGGTGAGTGTGTTGAGTGTGTGAATGTGTGTGTGAGTATGTGAGTAGAGTGAGTGTGTGAGTGTGTGTTGTGAGTGTGTGTGTGAGTGTGAGGGTGAGTGAGTGAGTGTTGAGTGTGTGAGTGTGTGTGTGAGTATGTGAGTATAAGTGAGGGTGAGGTGTGAGTGAGTATGTGAATGTGTGTGTGAGTGTGTGAGTATGTGAGTATGAGTGAGTGTAAGTATATTGTGTGTGTAATTGGTGTGTGTATGTGAGTGACTGTGTGAGTATGAGGGTGAGTGTGTGAGTGTGTGAGTGTGTGTGAGTGAGTATATGAGTGAGTGGTGTGTGTATGTGAGTATGAGTGAGTGTCAGTATATGAGTGTGTGTGTGTATGTGAAGTGATTGTGTGAGTATGAGGGTGAAAGTGTGTGAGTGTGGGAGTATGTGAAGTGTGTGTATGTGAGTATGAGTGAGTGTGAGTATGTGAGTGTGTGTAATTGTGTGTGTGAGTGACTGTGTGAGTATGAGGGTGTGTGAGTGTGTGTGAGTGACTGTGTGAGTATGTGACTGTGTGAGTATGTGAGTATGTATGAGTGAGCATGAGTATATGAGTGTGTGTGTGTAATTGTGTGTGTATGTGAGTGACTGTGGAGTATGAGGGTGAGTGTGTGAGTGGTGTGTGAGTGAGTATATGCGTGTGTGTGTGTGTAATTGTGTGTGTATGTGAGTGAGTGTGTGAGTATGTGAGTGTGTGTGTGAGTATGAGTGAGTGTGTGAGTGTGTGTGTGTAATTGTGTATCTGAGTGACTGTGTGAGTATGAGGGTGAGTGTGTGAGTATGTGAAATGTGTGTGAGTGTGTGAGTGTGTGAATATGTGTGTGAGTGTGTGAGTATGAGTGAGTGTTAGTATATGAGTGTGTGTGTGTAATTGTGTGTGTATGTGAGTGACTGTGTGAGTATGAGGGGTGAGTGTGTGAGTGTAATTGTGTGTGTATGTGAGTGACTGTGTGAGTATGAGGGTGAGTGTGTGAGTGTGTGAATGTGTGTGTGAGTATGTGAGTATGAGTGAGTGTTAGTATATGAGTGTGTGTGTAATTGTGTGTGTATGTGAGTGACTGTGTGAGTATGAGGGTGAGTGTGTGAGTATGTGAATGTGTGTGTGAGTATGTGAGTATGAGTGAGTGTGTGAGTGTGTGTGTGAGTGTGTGTGTGAGTGTGAGGGTGAGTGAGTGAGTGTGTGTGTGAGTATGTGAGTATAAGTGAGGGTGAGTGTGTGAGTGAGTATGTGAATGTGTGTGTGAGTGTGTGAGTATGTGAGTATGAGTGAGTGTAAGTATATGTGTGTGTGTAATTGTGTGTGTATGTGAGTGACTGTGTGAGTATGAGGGTGAGTGAGTGTGTGAGTATGTGAATGTGTGTGTGAGTGTGTGAGTTTGAGTGAGTGTAAGTATATGTTGTGTGTAATTGTGTGTGTATGTGAGTGACTGTGTATGAGGGTGAGTGTGTGAGTATCTGAATGTGTGTGTGTGTGACGATGATGATGATGGTGATGACAATGCGAGTGATGATTACTGTGTTGGCGTCTGGTCGGGGCAGGCCGAGTATCTGTGTGTGGAGAGTCTCCGTGTCTCCTCAACACTGAGCTGGTACACGGGATCTTCTAGCAGAAAATCCTGAAAAACATCAAAACCATCACCAGCATCACCATCGTCACCATCACCACCATTATCGTCATCATCATCGTTACCATCATCATAGTCATCATATTCCTCATCATCACTGCCATTATCATCATCATCACCACCATTCGCATCATCGTCATCATCATCATAACCAATATTATCATCATCATCACCACTATCATTAACATCACCATTATCATCATCGTCATCATCACCACCATTATCACCATCATCGTCATCACCATCATCACCACCATTATCACCATCATCATCATCATCGTCATCATCACCACCATCATCATCGTCGTCATCATCACCACCATTATCCTCATCGTCATCATCACCACCATTATCACCATCATCGTCATCACCATCATCACCACCATTATCACCATCATCATCATCATCGTCATCATCACCACCATCATCATCGTCGTCATCATCACCACCATTATCCTCATCGTCATCATCACCACCATTATCACCATCATCATCATCACCATTATCCTCATCGTCATCATCACCACCATTATCACCATCATTATCATCACCATTATCCTCATCGTCATCATCACCACCATTATCACCATCACCACCGTCATCATCACCATCATCACCACCATTATCACCATCATCGTCATCATCATCATCACCACCATTATCATCGTCATCATCACCACCATTTTCACCATCATCATCGTCATCATCACCACCATTATCACCATCATCATCGTCATCATCATCACCATCGTCATCACCATCGTGACCATCGTCACCAGCGGTACGTATATGCGTACATATAAAGACAAAGATCCCCCATGTAGCCTGTAACAGACTGTAGGGGCAAGTGCTGTTAGCGAGCACCTATGAAGGCCGGAGTGGCACACGAGGAGGTGGGTGGCCAGCACCACGCCCGGCCGCCTTTGTCTCCCCAGTGCTAGCAATGTTGAGTACACACTGCACCAGGTATATATTTGAGGCTGAGTCGACCTAGGGGAGGCCCAGTACCGATTCAGATAATCGCTGTCACTGATGGTGTTGATGGCTGTGAGCGGGAATCGAACTTGGGACTCACACCACAACAACCGCCATTCGCCACTAAGTGGCGGTGACGTCACCACGACGCTTGTGCCAGGCTATGTGCACCTTGAGGCCACGTGAAGTGTCGAACGCCCGCTGGCAGGAGGTCACGGGGCAGACCCAGCAGGTGCCACGGGTGAACTGACTGAGATGACTGGCTGATGCACCACCTGTGCCCCCTACTGTGCCAACTTGCTGTGCTTTAGCCACCCAGCGCTCCGCTCGTTGTTGTGAGCGTCACTCCTCCGCCCTCCGTTGTTGTTGGAGGGCGACTGCCTCCAACTGCCCAGCACAGTCCTTCACGAGCCTCCTCCACAGAGGCCGATCTTGACACCGCTGGTACCAGTCATCGCCAAGTCCACTCAGCTCCACGTCCTCCTGTACCACATCACTCCATCTCTTCTCTAGCCCGTGCCGCGCCCGTTTAGCCCCCTCAATCCGGCAGAACAAAAGCTGTTTAGGCATGCGGTGGCTGGGCATGCGGTGGCTGGGCATGCGGGCTACATGACCCAGCCAACGCAGCCTTGCCTGCCGGAGGAGCTCACCGATAGGACTTTGCCCAGATCTTTCAAGGATTTGTGAGCTCCTCACACAATCCAGCCTAGTTAAACCCAGGATGGATTGTAGGCAGGCCAGCCTAAATGTTTCTAACCGGCTAAGATGTTCTATTAGGGGGGTCCACGTTTCGCAAGCGTAGAGAAGGGAGGGAATGACTGTGGCCGTGAAAGATCCGAAGCTTCGTGCGGAGCGACAGACCAGGTAGCTTCCACACAGTATTACGCAATCGATGAAAAGATAATGCCGCTCGACTGATTCGGAGTGAGACCTCTGCTGTTAAACCGGAGCCAGTCATGAGCACACTGCCCAGGTATGGGAAACTCTCCACTCTCTCCACAACTGCCCCATCACCGATTGGGAGTTGTGGGGGTGGAGTGTCCGATGGTACAAACTACCCAGGCAGGTGCTTCGTTTTGGTGGGGCTGATGGTAAGGCCCCACCTCTTAGTGGCACACTCCAGTTTTAGCAGCAGCGCCTCAAACTCCCTCCTCTGAGTGAGATGCAACCACCTGACCATCGGTGTGGCAAAACAACCCCTACCTCCTTGTGGTGCCGGACAGACAACGCTGTCGTGGACAGAGCCGTGGGGAGAGGGCCAATTCCGATTGGCCGTTCCCCGCGGGGTATTTGTAGCCACCACGGCGGCCAAATGGGGGCTATGGACGGGTGCGAGGGGCTGGTAACCCCTCCACCTTCAATACATCACCACTAAGCACGTCACAAATATCTCAGTAATAAGCTCGTGCCGGAGGCCCCGGGGGGACAGGCGTCGATGACGTCTCCTGGCCAAACCCCGTTTGACAGACACGCACAGACACACACACACAGACACACACACACACAGACACACACACACACAGACACACACACACACAGACACACACACAGACACACACACACACAGACACGCACAGACACGCACAGACACAGACACACACACAGACACACACACACACAGACACACACACACACAGACACACACACACACAGACACACACACAGACACACACACAGACACACACTCACAGACACACACACACACAGACACACACACACAGACACACACACACACAGACACACACACAGACACACACACACAGACACACACACACAGACACACACACAGACACACACACACAGACACACACACAGACACACACACAGACACACACACACACACACAGACACACACACAGACACACACACACACAGGGCGAGGTGGTCTGCACCTCGTAGCTGTGGTGGTGACCACCGCTGCTACGTGGCTGTGACCGTGCTGTCGGCAGGAACACACGTATCATGGACCACAGTCGACGCTGTCGCCACGTGGACCACCAGTCGTCTTCACGGGACACGGGGTGGGGGTGGGGGCCAGACAGACACAGTGTATAGTGTAGTGTATAGTGTAGTAGTGTATAGTGTAGTAGTGTATAGTGTAGTGTAGTGTATAGTGTAGTAGTGTATAGTGTAGTGTATAGTGTAGTAGTGTATAGTGTAGTGTAGTGTATAGTGTAGTAGTGTATAGTGTAGTAGTGTATAGTGTAGTAGTGTATAGTGTAGTGTATAGTGTATAGTGTAGTAGTGTAGAGTGTAGTAGTGTAGAGTGTAGTAGTGTGTAGTGTAGTGTGTAGTGTATAGTGTAGTAGTGTATAGTGTAGTGTATAGTGAAGTGTGTAGTGTAGTGTAGTAGTGTATAGTGTAGTGTATAGTGTAGTGTATAGTGTAGTGTATAGTGTAGTAGTGTAGAGTGTAGTGTATAGTGTAGTGTATAGTGTAGTGTAGTAGTGTATAGTGTAGTAGTGTATAGTGTAGTGTATAGTAGTGTATAGTGTAGTGTATAGTAGTGTATAGTGTAGTAGTGTATAGTGTAGTAGTGTATAGTGTAGTGTATAGTGTAGTGCAGGGGTCCTCAAACTACGGCCCGCGGGCCACATGCGGCCCGCCGAGGACATTTATCCGGCCCGCCGGGTGTTTTTGCCGCCGCTGCCTGTCTGTTACTTTTTTTCTACATGAGAAGGACGGTCATTGGTGGAAGAGGGAGAGGGGGCGGAGTTTCCCCCAATCAGACTGCATTGATGGGCAGTGCAGTCTGTATGTCTCTGTGTGGGCAAAGTTATTGCTGGTATATTGTTTTTGTAGCGCTGTATATATTGGTATTTTACTAATAGCAATTTTGACTCCCTAGGAAACAATGATGTCAAGAAAGAGAAAAATTGACTCGGAGTGTAGGATATTCAAAGAACAGTGGACTTATGATTACTTTTTCATGCAGTACAAGGAAAGAGCTGTGTGTCTGATATGCCAGAATATAGTGTCTGTGTTCAAAGAATACGATTTACGTCAACACTATAAAACTCAACATAAAGATAAATTTGCTTGTTTGGTCGGAGAAGTGAGAAAAGATAAAATATTAAAACTGAAAAATACATTAACAACTCAGCGAAATAGTTTTGTGAAGCAGAAGCAGCTAAATATTTCATCACTGCGAGCAAGTTTTCAAGTTGCCAAGCTAATAGCGTGCACTGGCAGACCATTCGTGGAGGGAGAATTTGTTAAAGAATGCCTTCTTTCTGTTGCCAAAGAGATGTGTCCAGAGAAGTCCGATTTATTTAGTACAGTGAGTCTTTTAGGACCTACAATTACACGGAGGATTGAAGAAATGGGAGACAATTTGCATCAGCATTTGCAAAACTCCACAAAAAAACTTTCCTATTTTTCCTTGGCACTCGACGAAAGCAATGATGTTCGTGATTCTGCACAACTTCAAATTTTTATTCGTGCGACGAATGACTATTTCGAAGTCACAGAAGAGCTTGCTGCACTGCAAAGCATCAAAGGAACAACTACAGGAGAGGATATCTTTCGATTTAAAGCTTTCGTGACTGCAGGGATTCATCTTCTTGGTTTTTTCGGTAAAGTCACATAGAAGGGAAGTAATAAAATAATTCTCACGACGTTTCGGCCACAACGCAAGCAGCCGTCCTCAGGTGAAAACCAGGTCTGTTGGGGAGACAGCGTCTGAATGAAACAGCACACGAGCTTGGAGCATATATAAGCTGGGTTGGAAGCGGGGGTAAGAGCGCCTTGACAAAATAATTTCAATATCAAGAGGAATTTAGCATATTTATGGGAAATGCAGGAATGTGATTAGTACTACATATGCCCGTGCTGCATATGTAGTACTAATAACATTCCTGCATGTCCCATAAATATGCTAAATTCCTCTTGATATGCAAATTATTTGTCAAGGCGCTCTTTCCCCCGTTTCCAACCCAGCTTATATATGCTCCAAGCTCGTGTGCTGTTTCATTCAGACGCTGTCTCCCCGACAGACCTGGCTTTCACCTGAGGACGGCTGCTTGCGTTGTGGCCGAAACGTCGTGAAAATTATTTTATTATGTTTTATTTTATTATTTTATTACTTCCCTTCTACGTGACTTTACCGAAAGAACCAAGAAGAGAGGATATCTATGAAAAGGTTTGCCAAACTGTGAATGGTTTGGAGCTGAACTGGGCTAAACTAGCCAGTGTGACAACTGATGGTGCTCCTAGTATGGTGGGTCTAAGAAAGGAGTAATTGCTCGCATTAACCAAGAGATGGACAAACATAACCATTCTCATCCAATAGCCATACACTGCCTCATCCACCAACAAGCGCTGTGTAGTAAATCACTGAAGTGGGACTCGGTTATGAAATTTGTGGTATCTTGTGTTAACTTCATTAGAGCTCATGCACTAAACCACAGACAATTTCAGGCATTTCTGTCTGAGCTAAATGTTGACTATGAAGATGTTCTGTATCACACAGAAGTCCGTTGGCTGAGTCGAGGGAGAGTTTTGAAACGTTTCTATGACTTACTTCCACAGATTACAGCTTTTCTGCTTTAAAAAACAAAGAAGTACCAGAGCTCAATGATGCAGAATGGAAATGGCACCTTGCCTTTCTGACAGATATAACAGAGCTACTCAACAGTTTCAATGTGCAACTTCAAGGAAAGGGGAAGCTCATCTGTGATATGCAATCACATGTCAAAGCATTTGAAGTAATATTAGGCCTCCTCATCAAACAAGTGAAGGAGGAAAACTTCTGCCATCTCCCCACAACTCAAAATCTGTTAGCGGAAAAAACCATTGGTTGCATTCCCAAACAAAACGTGTGGATTCACTGGAAAAATTGCAAAAGGAGTTCCAATTTGGATTTAAAGAGCTTCATCTCCATGAACAGGACATACAGCTTTTCCGTAACCCATTTTCTATTGACATTGAAAATGTGGATACAATTTACCAAATGGAACTGGCTGAACTGCAGAATTGTGACTCTCTGAAAGACGCATTCAAGTCAAGCAGCCTTCATAATTTCTATGCATCTCTCCCCTCTGAGACATATCCTCATCTCAGGAACCATGCACTCAAAATGGCAACCATCTTTGGCAGCACTTATGTCTGTGAACAGACTTTTTCCAGAATGAAACATTTGAAATCTCCAACCAGATCTAGACTAATGGATGCACACTTGCATCACTTGTTACGACGAGCAGTGACAAATATGGAACCGGACATTGACCATCTCATTAGCCAAAAGCAGGCCCATAGTTCCCATTGGAATACTGGCAAGTTTGTTGATTTAACTTTACTTGTTCTTCATTTTAAATATTGTATTTATTCCCGTTTTGTTTTTTCACTTCAAAATAAGATATATGCAGTGTGCATAGGAATTTGTTCATAGTTTTTTTAAACTATAGTCCGGCCCTCCAACGGTCTGAGGGACAGTGAACTGGCCCCCTGTTTAAAAAGTTTGAGGACCCCTGGTGTAGTGTATAGTGTAGTAGTGTAGTGTGTAGTGTATAGTGTAGTAGTGTATAGTGTAGTAGTGTAGTGTGTAGTGTATAGTGTAGTAGTGTATAGTGTAGTAGTGTATAGTGTAGTGTATAGTGTAGTAGTGTATAGTTTAGTAGTGTAGTGTGTAGTGTATAGTGTAGTAGTGTATAGTGTAGTAGTGTATAGTGTAGTGTATAGTGTAGTAGTGTATAGTTTAGTAGTGTATAGTGTAGTGTATAGTGTAGTAGTGTAGAGTGTAGTAGTGTAGAGTGTAGTAGTGTGTAGTGTAGTGTGTAGTGTATAGTGTAGTAGTGTATAGTGTAGTGTATAGTGTATAGTGTAGTGTAGTAGTGTATAGTGTAGTGTATAGTGTAGTGTATAGTGTAGTAGTGTAGAGTGTAGTGTAGTGTAGTAGTAGTAGTGTAGTAGTGTATAGTGTAGTGTATAGTAGTGTATAGTGTAGTGTATAGTAGTGTATAGTGTAGTAGTGTATAGTGTAGTAGTGTATAGTGTAGTGTATAGTGTAGTAGTGTATAGTGTAGTAGTGTATAGTGTAGTGTAGTAGTGTATAGTAGTGTATAGTGTAGTGTATAGTGTAGTGTATAGTGTAGTAGTGTATAGTGTAGTGTATAGTGTAGTAGTGTATAGTGTAGTAGTGTATAGTGTAGTGTATAGTGTAGTGTATAGTGTAGTGTATAGTAGTGTATAGTGTAGTGTATAGTGTAGTGTATAGTGTAGTGTATAGTGTAGTGACGGTGCTACTCACAAAGGCTGCGGTTGCCAGGCAGCACCTGGGAAGGGGGCAGAAGAGACGTGACGATGAGACAGCAACTACAAGACTCACACAGAGACTCACACACAGACTCACACAGAGACTCACACAGAGACTCACACAGAGACTCACACAGAGACTCACACAGAGACTCACACAGACTCAGAGACTCACACAGAGACTCACACAGAGACTCACACAGAGACTCACACAGAGACTCACACAGAGACTCACACAGACTCAGAGACTCACACAGAGACTCACACAGACACTCACACAGACACTCACACAGAGACTCACACAGACACTCACACAGAGACTCACACAGACACTCACACAGAGACTCACACAGACACCCACAGACTCACACAGAGACTCACACAGAGACTCACACAGAGACTCACACAGAGACTCACACAGAGACCCATAGACTGACACAGACACCCATAGACTCACACAGACACTCACACAGAGACCCACACAGAGACCCACACAGAGACTCACACAGAGACTCACACAGAGACTCACACAAAGACTCACACAGAGACCCATAGACTCACACAGAGACCCATAGACTGACACAGACACCCATAGACTCACACAGACACTCACACAGAGACCCACACAGAGACTCACACAGAGACTCACACAAAGATTCACACAGAGACCCATAGACTCACACAGAGACCCATAGACTGACACAGACACCCATAGACTCACACAGACACTCACACAGAGACCCATAGACTCACACAGAGACCCATAGACTGACACAGACACCCATAGACTCCCACAGACACTCACACACAGACTCAGAGACTCACACAGAGACTCACACAGAGACTCACACAGACACTCACACAGAGACTCACACAGACACTCACACAGAGACTCACACAGACACCCATAGACTCACACAGAGACTCACACAGAAACTCACACAGAGACTCACACAGAGACTCACACAGACACTCACACAGAGACTCACACAGAGACTCACACAGAGACTCACACAGACTCAGAGACTCACACAGAGACTCACACAGACACTCACACAGAGACTCACACAGACACTCACACAGAGACTCACACAGAGACTCACACAGAGACCCATAGACTGACACAGACACCCATAGACTCACACAGACACTCACACAGAGACTCACACAGAGACTCACACAGAGACCCATAGACTGACACAGACACCCATAGACTCACACAGACACTCACACAGAGACTCACACAGAGACTCACACAGAGACCCATAGACTGACACAGACACCCATAGACTCACACAGAGACTCACACAGAGACTCACACAGAGACTCACACAGAGACCCATAGACTGACACAGACACCCATAGACTCACACAGACACTCACACAGAGACCCACACAGAGACTCACACAGAGACTCACACAGATACTCACACAGAGACTCACACAAAGACTCACACAGAGACCCATAGACTCACACAGAGACCCATAGACTGACACAGACACCCATAGACTCACACAGACACTCACACAGAGACCCACACAGAGACTCACACAGAGACTCACACATACAATCACACACACACACCTACACACTCACACACCTACACACACACACACGCGTGTGTGAGTGTGTACACACACACACAGACACTCACACATACAATCACACAAACACACCTACACACTCACACACCTACACACACACACACGCGTGTGTGAGTGTGTACACGCACACACAGACACCCACACGTACAATCACACACACACACCTACACACTCACACACCTACACACACACCCGCGTGTGTGAGTGCGTACACACACACATAGAAACTCACACACAGACACTCACACATACAATCACACAAACACACTCACACACCTACACACACACCCGCGTGTGTGAGTGTGTACACACACACACAGACACTCACACACCTACACACACACACACCTACACACGCATGTGTGAGTGCGTGCGTCCTGACCCTCACCTCTTCCTCCTCACCCTCCTCCTCCTCCATTTTCCCACCACCAGCAGCACCATCACCACAACCATCACAACCACCATCACCACCACCACCAGCAGCATCACCACCACCACTACCACTTCCACCACCACTTCCACCATCACCACTACCAGCACCACCACTACCAGCACCACCACTACCACCAGAACCACCACGACAACCATCCCCACCACCATCATCACCACCATCATCACCACTACCACCATCATCACCACCAGAACCACCACTACCACCACTACCACCACCACCACTATCACCACTACCACCACCACTACCACCGCCACTACCACCACTACCACCACTACCACCACCACTACCACCACCACCACCACTACCACCACCACCACTACCACCACCACTACCACCACTACCACCACTACCACCACCACTACCACCACCACTACCACCACCACTACCACCACCACCACCACTACCACTTCCACCACCACTTCCACCATCATCACCACCATCATCACCACTACCACCATCATCACCACCATCATCACCACTACCACCATCATCACCACCACTACCACCATCATCACCATCATCATCACCATTATCACCATCATCATCATCATCACCATTATCACCATCATCACCACTACCACCATCATCACCACCATCATCACCACTACCACCATCATCGCCATCATCATCACCATTATCACCATCATCACCATCATCACCATCATCATCACCATCATCACCATCATCATCACCATCATCACCATCATCATCACCATTATCACCATCATCACCACCATCATCAGCATCATCACCATCATCATCACCATTACCACCATTACCACCACCACCATCTTCACCATCACCACCACCATCACCACCATCACCACCATCACCACCATCACCAGCTCCTCTTCCACGTGCCCACGTCTCGGCCTCCCCCCCCGCCCAGCGGCGACACTCGCTCTGGATCTGTGGGAGGCAGAGAGACAAAGTGCCCAGCGCTCCTCCGTGTCACCACCATCATCATCATCATCACCACCACCACCACCATCATCATCATCATCATCACTACCATCGCCATCGCCACCACCATCGCCACCACCAACATCATCACCACCATCATCACTACCATCGCCACCACCATCGCCACCACCACCATCATCATCACCACCATCGCCACCACCATCATCATCACTACCATCGCCATCGCCACCATTGCCACCAACATCACCACCACCATCGCCACCACCAACATCATCACTACCATCGCCATCGCCACCACCAACATCATCACCACCATTGCCACCACCAACATCATCACTACCATCGCCATCGCCACCATCGCCACCACCACCACCATCGCCACCACCAACACCATCACTACCATCGCCACTAACATCACCACCACCACCATCGCCACCACCAACATCATCACTACCATCGCCACCACCGCCACCACCAACATCATCACCACCAACGCCACCATCGTCACCATCGCCACCACTCCGACCACCACCGTGGTGGTGGTGGGTCACACACACCCCCACACAGACACCCCCACACACATCAGGGTCACACAGACACCCACCCACACAGACACCCACACAGTCACACACACACACACCCACACAGACACCCACCCACACAGACACCCACACCCACACAGTCACACACACACACACAGGCTCACACACACAGGGTCACACACGCAGGGTCATACACACCCGCACAGTCACACACACACAGACACCCACACACACACACACAGTCACACACACACACAGGCTCACACACGCAGGGTCATACACACCCGCACAGTCACACACACACACACACCCACCCACCCACACAGGCACCCACCCACACACACCCACACCCACACAGTCACACACACACAGGGTCACACACGCAGGGTCATACACACCCAGGGTCATACACACCCGCGCAGTCACACACAGACACCCACCCACACACACCCACACCCACAGTCACACCCACACAGGGTCACACACGCAGGGTCATACACACCCGCAAAGTCACACACACACACATACTCCCACCCACACAGACACCCACATACACACAGTCACACACACACAGGCACCCACCCACACAGACACCCACACACCCAGTCACACACACACAGGCTCACACACACAGGGTCACACACATCCGCACAGTCACACACACACAGTCACACCCACACAGACACCCACACAGTCACACACACACAGGCACCCACCCACACAGACACCCACACACCCAGTCACACACACACAGGCTCACACACGCAGGGTCACACACACACCCGCACAGTCACACACACGCAGACACCCACCCACACACACACACCTGTGGGCACGCTGCAGGCTCACACACACAGGGTCACACACACCCACACACACACACAGTCACACACACACAGACACCCACCCACCCACACACACACACACAGACACCCACCCACCCACACACACCTGTGTGCACGCTGCAGGCTCACACACACAGGGTCACACACACCCACACACACACAGTCACACACACACAGACACCCACCCACACACACACACACAGACACCCACCCACCCACACACACCTGTGTGCACGCTGCAGGCTCACACACACAGGGTCACACACACCCACACACACACAGTCACACACACACACACAGGGTGACACACACACACAGTCACACACACACAGGGTGACACACACAGCTGTGTGCACGCTGCAGACTCACCGTGTTCTGTGTCTTCGTCCTCTTACTGCTGCCAGAGACGGAGCTGTGGGCAACCACGTGACACAGTGACACCCACCCACAGTGACACAGTGACACCCACCCACAGTGACACAGTGACACCCACCCACAGTGACACAGTGACACCCACCCACAGTGACACAGTGACACCCACCCACAGTGACACAGTGACACCCACCCACAGTGACACAGTGACACCCACCCACAGTGACACAGTGACACCCACCCACAGTGACACAGTGACACCCACCCACAGTGACACAGTGACACCCACCCACAGTGACACTCAGTGACACCCACCCACAGTGACACTCAGTGACACCCACCCACAGTGACACAGTGACACCCACCCACAGTGACACAGTGACACCCACCCACAGTGACACAGTGACACCCACCCACAGTGACACAGTGACACCCACCCACAGTGACACAGTGACACCCACCCACAGTGACACAGTGACACCCACCCACAGTGACACAGTGACACCCACCCACAGTGACACAGTGACACCCACCCACAGTGACACAGTGACACCCACCCACAGTGACACAGTGACACCCACCCACAGTGACACAGTGACACCACCCACAGTGACACAGTGACACCCACCCACAGTGACACAGTGACACCCACCCACAGTGACACAGTGACACCCACCCACAGTGACACAGTGACACCCACCCACAGTGACACAGTGACACCACCCACAGTGACACAGTGACACCCACCCACAGTGACACAGTGACACCCACCCAACAGTGACACAGTGACACCCACCCACAGTGACACAGTGACACCCACCCACAGTGACACAGTGACACCCACCCACAGTGACACAGTGACACCCACCCACAGTGACACAGTGACACCCACCCACAGTGACACAGTGACACCCACCCACAGTGACACAGTGACACCCACCCACAGTGACACAGTGACACCCACCCACAGTGACACAGTGACACCCACCCACAGTGACACAGTGACACCCACCCACAGTGACACAGTGACACCCACCCACAGTGACACAGTGACACCCACCCACAGTGACACTCAGTGACACCCACCCACAGTGACACTCAGTGACACCCACCCACAGTGACACTCACCCACAGTAACACCCACAGTGACATTCACCCACAATGACACTCACCCACAGTGACACTCACAGTGACACCCACCCACAGTGACACTCACAGTGACACCCACAGTGACACTCACAGTGACACTCACAGTGACACCCACAGTGACACTCACAGTGACACCCACAGTGACACTCACAGTGACACTCACTCACAGTGACACTCACAGTGACACTCACAGTGACACCCACAGTGACACTCACAGTGACACTCACAGTGACACTCACAGTGACACCCACAGTGACACCCACAGTGACACCCACAGTGACACTCACAGTGACACTCACAGTGACACTCACAGTGACACTCACAGTGAACACCCACAGTGACACTCACAGTGACACTCACTCACAGTGACACTCACAGTTGACACTCACAGTGACACCCACAGTGACACTCACAGTGACACCCACAGTGACACCCACCCACAGTGACACCACAGTGACACCCCAGTGACACTCCACAGTGACACTCACAGTGACACTCACAGTGACACTCACAGTGACACCCACCCACAGTGACACTCACAGTGACACTCACAGTGACACTCACAGTGACACCCACAGTGACACTCACAGTGACACTCACAGTGACACCCACAGTGACACAGTGACACTCACAGTGACACCCACAGTGACACTCACAGTGACACTCACTCACAGTGACACTCACAGTGACACTCACAGTGACACCCACAGTGACACTCACAGTGACACCCACAGTGACACCCACCCACAGTGACACTCACAGTGACACCACAGTGACACTCACAGTGACACTCACAGTGACACTCACAGTGACACTCACAGTGGACACCCACCCACAGTGACACTCACAGTGACACTCACAGTGACACTCACAGTGACACCCACAGTGACACTCACAGTGACACCCACAGTGACACCCACCCACAGTGACACTCACAGTGACACCCACAGTGACACTCACAGTGACACTCACAGTGACACTCACAGTGACACTCACAGTGACACCCACCCACAGTGACACTCACAGTGACACTCACAGTGACACTCACAGTGACACCCACAGTGACACTCACAGTGACACCCACAGTGACACTCACTCACAGTGACACCCACAGTGACACTCACAGTGACACTCACAGTGACACTCACAGTGACACCCACAGTGACACTCACAGTGACACTCACTCACAGTGACACTCACTCACAGTGACACTCACAGTGACACCCACAGTGACACCCACAGTGACACTCACTCACAGTGACACTCACAGTGACACTCAGAGTGACACTCACAGTGACACCCACAGTGACACTCACAGTGACACTCACTCACAGTGACACTCACAGTGACACTCACAGTGACACCCACAGTGACACCCACAGTGACACCCACAGTGACACTCACTCACAGTGACACTCACAGTGACACTCACAATGACACTCACCCACAGTGACACTCACAGTGACACTCACCCACAATGACACTCACCCACAGTGACACTCACAGTGACACTCACCCACAATGACACTCACCCACAGTGACACAGTGACACCCACCCACAGTGACATTCACCCACAATGACACTCACAGTGTGTGTGTGTAAGTGTGTGTGTGTATGTAATTTGTGTGTGTGTGTAAGTGTGTGTGTAAGTGTGTGTGTAAGTGTGTAAGTTTGTGCGTATGTTAGTGTGTGCAAGTGTGTCTGTGTGCGTATGTAAGTGTGTGTAAGTGTGTGTGTGTGCATATGTAAGTGTGTGCAAGTGTGTGTGTGTAAGTGTGTGTGTAAGTGTGTAAGTTTGTGCGTATGTTAGTGTGTGCAAGTGTGTCTGTGTGCGTATGTAAGTGTGTGTAAGTGTGTGTGTGTGCGTAAGTAAGTGTGTGCAAGTGTGTGTGTGTAAGTGTGTGTGCAAGTGTGTGTGTGTGCGTATGTTAGTGTGTGCAAGTGTGTCTGTGTGCGTATGTAAGTGTGTGCATGTGTGTGTGTGTGCGTATGTAAGTGTGTGCAAGTGTGTGTGTGTGCGTATGTAAGTGTGTGCAAGTGTGTGTGTGTGTAAGTTTGTGCAAGTGTGTGTGTGTGTAAATTTGGTGGGGAGCGGTGGTGTAGTGGTTAGCGCTACGCTGCGCTATGAACCTGGCGACACGAGTTCGATTCCCGCTCACGGCCAACACCAGTGACGATTATCTGAACCGGTCCTGGGCCTCCCCTAGGTCGACTCAGCCTCAAATGAGTACCTGGTGCGGTGTGTAAACATCACCACTGGGGAGACAAAGGCGGTCGGGCGTGGTGCTGACCACCCACCTCCTCGTGTGCCGTTCCGGCCTTCATAGGGGCTCGCTAACAGCACTTGCCCCTACAGTCTGTTAAGGCTATACGGGGGTTCTTTGTCTTTGTCTTTTTTTCGTGTAAATTTTTACATAAAACTTTGGTGACTGCAGGAATTCATAAACTTTTTCTATCTACGTGACTTTACCGAAAGAACCAAAGAATGTGTAAGTTTGTATGTAAGTGTGTGTACGTGTGTGTAAGTGTGTGTGTAAGTGTGTGTAAGTTTGTGTAAGTGTGTGTGTGTGTAAGTGTGTTTAAGTGTGTAAGTGTGTGTAAGTGTGTGTAAGTGTGCAAGTGTGTGTGTGTAAGTGTGTGTAAGTGTATGTAAGTGTGTGTGAGTGTGTAAGTGTGTAAGTGTGTAAGTGTGTGTAAGTGTGTGTAAGTGTGCAAGTGTGTGTGTGTAAGTGTGTGTAAGTGTGTAAGTGTGTGTGAGTGTGTAAGTGTGTAAGTGTGTGTTAATGTATGTAAGTGTGTAAGTGTGTGTAAGTGTGTGTAAGTGTGTAAGTGTGTGTAAGTGTGTGCGTGTAAGTGTGTGTAAGTGTGTAAGTGTGTGTAAGTGTGTGTGTATGTAAGTGTGTGTAAGTGTGTGTGTGTGTAAGTGTGTGTGTGTGTAAGTGTGTGTGTATGTAAGTGTGTGTGTGTGTGTAAGTGTGTGTGTGTGTGCGTGTACCTCTGGTGTTGCCGTTTGCGCGTCGGCTCCGGCATTGTGGGGATGGAGCTGTCAGAGGCCTCCTTCAATCCGGCACCACCGCCACCACCACCATCACCACCATCGTCACCACCACCACCATCGTCACCACCACCACCGTCGTCACCACCACCATCGTCACCACCACCGCCACCACCACCATCACCGCACTCATCACCGTCACCACCCTCACCACCGTTGTCACCACCATCGTCGAAGTCGTCGTCGCCAATCCTGTCGATGTCGCCGAAAGTGACGCCGTCAAAGTCGCCGACGATGTCGCTGAAGGCGACGCCCTCGGAGTCGCTGCAGTCGGCGCCGTCGCAATCGCCGATGCCGTCAACGTTGCCGAACATCAGGCGGACAAAGTCGCCGAAGTCGGCAAAGTTGGCCACGGTGAGGCCCGCGGCTCGGCTAGACGCAGCAGGGCGGTGGCCGCAGGAGCCCAGTCCGGCACCGTCCATCCTGCAAGCTGCACACACCGTGAACACCGTCACCACCAACACCATCATCACCACCACCACCACCGTCACTACCACCACCATCATCACCACCATCATCACCACCATCACCACCACCATCACCACCACCATCACTACTACCACCATCACCACCATCACACCCACCACCGTCACCACCACCACCATCACCACCATCACTACCATCATCATCACCACCATCACCACCACCACCATCATCACCACCACCATCATCACCACCACCATCACTACTACCACCATCACCATCATCACCACCACCATCACACCCACCACCATCACCACCACCATCACCATCACCACCATCACCATCACCACCATCACCATCACCACCATCACCACCACCATCACCACCACCACCACCATCATCACCACCATCACCACCATCATCACCACCATCATCACCACCATCACCACCATCATCACCATCACCATCACCACCACCACCACCATCACCACCACATCACCACCATCATCACCACCACCATCACCACCATCACCACCACCACCATCACCCACCATCATCACCACCACCACCACCACCATCACCACCACCACCATCACCACCACCACCACCATCACCACCACCACCATCACCACCACCACCACCATCACCACCACCACCATCACCGCCACCATCACCACCCGCCACCATCACCACCATCTCACCACCACCACCATCACCACCACCATCACCACCACCACCATCACCACCATCACCACCACCACCACCACCATCACCACCACCACCATCACCACCATCACCACCACCACCACCACCATCACCACCACCACCATCACCACCATCACCACCACCACCATCACCACCATCAACCACCACCATCCCCACCACCACCACCACCACCACCACCACCATCCCACCATCACCACCACCTCACCACCACCACCACCACCATCACCACCACCACACCATCACCACCACCATCACCACCACCCATCCCCCACCATCACCACCACCATCACCACCACCCACCATCACCACCACCACCATCACCACCACCATCACCATCATCCACCACCACCACCATCACCACCACCACCAATCACCACCACCACCATCACCACCATCATCACCATCATCACCACCACCATCACCACCACCACCTCACCACCATCACCACCACCACCACCATCACACCACCACCACCATCACCACCACCACCATCACCACCATCACCACCACCATCATCACCACCACCATCACCACCACCACCATCACCACCACCACCATCATCACCACCATCACCACCATCATCACCACCACCACCATCACCACCACCACCATCACCACCACCACCATCATCACCACCACCATCACCACCACCACCATCACCACCACCACCATCACCACCACCATCATCACCACCACCATCACCACCACCACCACCACCAATCATCACCACCATCACCACCACCACCACCATCACCACCACCATCATCACCACCATCATCATCACCACCACCATCACCACCATCACCACCATCACCACCACCACCATCATCACCACCACCATCACCACCACCACCACCATCACCACCACCATCATCACCACCATCATCACCACCACCATCACCACCACCACCATCACCACCACCATCACTACCACCACCATCACCACCACCATCATCACCACCATCATCACCACCACCATCACCACCATCACTACCACCATCACCACCATCATCACCACCACCATCACCACCATCACTACCACCATCACCACCACCATCACCACCACCACCATCACCACCACCACCATCATCACCACCATCACCACCACCACCACCACCATCACCACCACCATCATCACCACCATCATCATCACCACCACCATCACCATCACCACCATCACCACCATCACCACCACCACCATCATCACCACCACCATCACCACCACCATCACCACCACCACCACCATCACCACCACCATCATCACCACCATCATCACCACCACCATCACCACCACCACCATCACCACCACCATCACTACCACCACCATCACCACCACCATCATCACCACCATCATCACCACCACCATCACCACCATCACTACCACCATCACCACCATCATCACCACCACCATCACCACCATCACCACCACCATCACCACCATCATCACCACCACCATCACCACCACCACCTTCACACACTGTGGCGGTGACGTCACCACACACCCGCCATTTTGTCTACACTACACAGTGTTGCTGAATGTTTACCTCTTACAACAACAACCACTACACGAGTTGTTGTTGTGATACTCACAGGGTAGTAGCAGCAGTGATATACAAGTCGTAGTTGTTGCTGTGGTGGTTGTGGTAGTTGTTGTTGTGGAGATTGTCAGAGCGCCTCTCGTCACCACGGTGACGTCACGCGCTGATGCCCCGCCCCCTTCAGGCGCGAGCCGCTCCCCGATTGGCTGCCGGCGTTGCCGCGTCACCCCGTAGCCCTCTTCTCATTGGTGGATTGGAAACCCATCTCGGAAGATGTCTTCCCGTTACAGAAGATGTCTTCCTGTTACAGAAGACGTCTTCTTCTTCCAGAAGATGTCTTCCCGTTACAGAAGATGTCTTCCAGCTACCTAAGATGTCTTCCTGTTACAGAAGATGTCTTCCCGTTACAGAAGATGTCTTCCCGTTACAGAAGATGTCTTCCCGTTACAGAACATGTCTTCCTCTTCCAGAAGATGTCTTCCAGTTACAGAAGACGTCTTCCCGTTACAGAAGATGTCTTCCAGTTACAGAAGATGTCTTCCAGCTACAGAAGACGTCTTCCAGTTACAGAAGACATCTTCCCGTTACAGAAGATGTCTTCCCGTTACAGAAGATGTCTTCCTCTTCCAGAAGATGTCTTCCAGTTACAGAAGATGTCTTCCCGTTACAGAAGATGTCTTCCCGTTAAAGAAGATGTCCTTCCCGTTACAGAAGATGTCTTCCCGTTACAGAAGATGTCTTCCCGTTACAGAAGATGTCTTCTCCTTACAGAAGATGTCTTCTCCTTACAGAAGATGTCTTCCTGTTACAGAAGATGTCAAACAATGACAACCATAATACAATTTACATTAAAGTTATCAGACACAAAGACAGACACGCGCAGAGAGAGAGATGGCTTAGCGAAGTGGCTTATCATCTCAGGGACAGACCCAGCAGGCGCCGTGGGTTGACTGCTGTGCCAGGCTAGGTGCAGGAAGTCACGGGACAGGACCCTGCAGGTGCCGTGGGTTGACTGCTGTGCCAAGCTAGGTGCATGAGGAGGTCACGGGACAGACCCAGCAGGTGCCATGGGTTGACTGCTGTGCCAGGCTACGTGCAGGAGGAGGTCACAGGTCAGACCCTGCAGGTGCCGTGGGTTGACTGCTGTGCTAAGCTAGGTGCATGGGTCTGTGTGGTGAGTCTATGGATCTGTGTAGTGAGTCTATGGATCTTTGTGTGGTCAATCTATGGGTCTCTGTGTGAGTATATGGGATTCTGTATGATGAGTCTATGGGTCTCTGTGTGGTGAGTCTATGATCTCTGTGTCATGAGTCTATGGGTCTGTGTGAAGTCTTGGGTCTCTGTGAGTATATGGGATTCTGTATGAGTCTATGGGTCTCTGTGTGAGCATATGTGACTCTGTATGATGAGTCTATGAGTCTCTGTGTGGTGATCCTATGAATCTCTGTGATGAGTCTATGGGTCTGTGTGGTGAATCGATGGATCTCTGTATGATGAGTCTATGGGTCTCTGTGTGGTCAGTCTATGGTCTCTGTGTGAGTATATGGGATTGTGTGGTGTCTATGGGTCTGTGTAGTGAGTCTATGGTCTCTGTGTGATGAGTCTATGGGTCTCTGTATGATGAGTCTGTGGGTCTCTGTGGATGAGTCTGCGGGTCTCTGTGTTGGTGAGTCTGTGGGTTTCTGTGTGTGAGTCTATGGGTCTCTGTGTGATAGTCTATGGGTCTCTGTGTGATGTCTGGGTCTCTGTGTGATGATCTATGGGTCTCTGTGTGGTGAGTCTGTGGGTCTCTGTGTGGTGAGTCTATGGGTCTCTGTGTGATGAGTCTGTGGGTCTCTGTGTGGTGAGTCTGGGGTCTCTGTGTGTGAGTCTGTGGGTCTCTGTGTGGTGAGTCTGTGGGTCTCTGTGTGAGTGTCTATGGGTCTCTGTGTGATGAGTCTGTGGGTCTCTGTGTGATGAGTCTGTGGGTCTCTGTGTGGTGAGTCTGTGGGTCTCTGTGTGGTGAGTCTGTGGGTCTCTGTGTGTGTGAGTCTGTGGGTCTCTGTGTGGTGAGTCTGTGGGTCTCTGTGTGGTGAGTCTGTGGGTCTCTGTGTGGTGAGTCTGTGGGTCTGTGTGGTGAGTCTGTGGGTCTCTGTGTGTGAGTCTGTGGGTCTCTGTGTGGTGAGTCTATGGGTCTCTGTGTGGTGAGTCTGTGGGTCTCTGTGTGATGAGTCTGGGTCTCTGTGTGATGAGTCTGTGGGTCTCTGTGTTGAGTCTGTGGGTCTCTGTGTGTGAGTCTGTGGGTCTCTGTGTGTGAGTCTGTGGGTCTCTGTGTGGTGAGTCTGTGGGTCTCTGTGTGTGAGTCTGGGGTCTCTGTGTGGTGAGTCTGTGGGTCTCTGTGTGGTGAGTCTGTGGGTCTCTGTGTGGTGAGTCTATGGGTCTCTGTGTGGTGAGTCTGTGGGTCTCTGTGTGGTGAGTCTGTGGGTCTCTGTGTGGTGAGTCTGTGGGTCTCTGTGTGGTGAGTCTGTGGGTCTCTGTGTGGTGAGTCTATGGGTCTCTGTGTGGTGAGTCTGTGGGTCTCTGTGTGGTGAGTCTATGGGTCTCTGTGTGGTGAGTCTATGGGTCTCTGTGTGGTGAGTCTGTGGGTCTCTGTGTGGTGAGTCTGTGGGTCTCTGTGTGGTGAGTCTATGGGTCTCTGTGTGGTGAGTC
>NW_026892211.1:0-25858 GCF_015708825.2 Lethenteron reissneri | reverse complement strand
GGGAGGTGGAGGGAGGCGTTATCACTCCCCCGGAGTGGGGCAGAGGTGGAGGCGGGGTGGTGAGGGGGTTCATCCACAGGGGATGGAACATGGCTGATGATTAAACACGTGATTTGCTGCTGCTGCTGCTGCGTTGGCGGTGGTGCCGCACAAAAATAACAAAACAAATGCATCTAGACGCTCGTCGATAACAACGGTGACCTTGATCAACAACGATATATAATAGGCGACGATTCGGGCAATGGTCCTTCTTCATAACAGATCAAGTCTGCTGCTGCTGCTGCTGATGATGATGGCAAATGTCACAAGGGTTTGCGTAACGACGCTGTAATTCCCGGGCACGGCTAACATCAGTGGCGAGTGATATCACGGCACCGGTCCTGGCCCAGACATCTCTTACGCAACCCGCCGCAGTGACCAGTGTGGTGAAGTATGGCGAAAACAACTCCCCATGGCTGACGAGTTGGTCCTCCATCCAGCGGTGGGTTGAGCATGGTCGGTCGTTATGAATAATCGCAACGGTGTCAGAGTCGGGCTCAAGGTCACAGGGTTCACGGTGACCTCGGTGCTGATGCCATCCCACCGCGCCGTCGCTTCCTTCCTTCGCAGACCTTGCAGGGGTTCTCGTCAACAATTGTAGTTGCAAAGTCGGCACTGACGTTCAAGGTTCGATCTGCTTGGGTCTTCTCTTCCTAGTCCCAACCTCCAAGTTGCTCACCATGTCCGCCATGCGGAGCGCGTGTCTCAGCCATCACGACGCAATGTTCCGGTTTATCATCACAGCACTTGCCCCTCCGGCACGTTCTCGATCTGTATTATTAATAGAAATAATAACACTAGAAATAATACAAACCTGACTCATTCATTAAAATCAATCAATCACTCCGTGGCCTTTATTTTGTATTTAAATGTTGCTTATGAACTGAAGGTCAGTATGCGGTTGATTGATTGACTCACCTGCTTGCAAGGAGGACTACCCCCAATCATCTCTCCGTTTCCCCATCATCAGCATTCCCTCTGCCTGCAGCTGTGGAAAGGAGCCGGATAATAGAGAGATGGAGGGGGCGGGGTGGGGATACGAGATTGGAGGTGATGGAGGAAAGGGTGGGTCAGGGATAGGGGTATGGATGACAGTTGAGGGAGAGATTGAGAGGAGTGTAAGGAGGGATGAAAAGGATATGACAGTGAGGGGGAGATATGGAGAGAGTGGTGGCAGGGTTGGGAGTGGATGGATGAAAGGGAGGAAGGGATAAAGAGATTGATTGGACGGTGGAGCGAGTCTGTTTACGACGATAACAATAGCCACACGTGTTTACCCAGTTAAGCTGCACAGTTCATATACAGAGTTAAAAGACGACGTAGAGTGACAGGCAGGTAGTCAGACAGGCAGGTCATCAGACAGACACAACCGGAGACAGATAGACAGACAGGTCTACAGCCAGGTGAACAGACATGCGGGCCAGTTCGAGTGTTAACTGCCGGAGACCTCGAAGAATCTGAAACCCTTTAGAATAGAAAGAGAAACCCATGAATCTCCCCACAACCCTCCCCCTTTAATGGGAAGTGTCCACGTGACCTCCCCTAATGTGAGCAGGCAGAGTGGCCCACCCACACAGAGTCACGGACTCGCACGGCGTTAAAACGCAGCCCCGGCCACGGGGTGTAGAATGAGGCAGCTCTTCCCTGCGGAGCTGTGGGGAGGGGAGAGCTGGCGAGGTGAGAGGGGAAGGGAGGGAGGTGGAGAGATAACGAGAGAGTGAGCGAGAGAATGAGCGAGTGAGAGAGAGCGAGAGAGCAGCGCGAGAGTGAGCGAGAGAGCGAGCGAGAGAGCGAGCGAGAGAGCGAGTGAGCGAGAGAGCGAGCGAGCGAGGGCAACATAAAGCCCCGTTTAAAAAAAAAAAAAAAAAAAAAAAAATTACGAAATGATGACCGAAACAAAGTGCCGAATACACCGAGCATCTTCTTGTTTCCACTGATCGTAAAAAAAAAAAAAAAAAAAAAAAAAAAAGAGAGAGATGGAGAGGGAAGGAGAGATGATGGTTAGATGAAAGGGAGGGATGGAACGAAGCAAGGAGGGAAGGAGCGATTGAGAGTCTGGTGGGCAGGGGGGGGTAGGAGGAAGATGGTGGAGGGGGGTCGTGAAGGATTATAACACTGGAGGTAAGGAGGTGGGAGTGAGATGACGGGGAGTTCTGCATGCTGATATGAGCTACCCGTCGGAGGCCGTCGGACTGCGAGAAGGGCTGCGTGCAGAACGAGAGAGAGAGCGAGAGAGTGAGCGAGAGAGAGAGAGCGGGAGAGTGAGCGAGAGAGTGACCGAGAGAGTGAGCGAGAGAGAGAGCGAGCGAGAGAGTGACCGAGAGAGTGAGCGAGAGAGTGACCGAGAGAGTGAGCGAGAGAGAGAGTGAGCGAGAGAGTGAGCGAGAGAGTGACCGAGAGAGTGACCGAGAGAGTGAGCGAGAGAGTGACCGAGAGAGTGAGCGAGAGGTGAGGGTTTACATTTACATAAAGCTTAGTTTAAAAATGTAAAAAAAAGAGATGCCGAGAGAGGGAGGGAGATAACGAGATGCAGGGAGGGAGCGATTGAGAGTCTGGTGGGCAGAGTGGAAGGGGGTAGGAGGAAGATGTGGGGGGGGGGGGGTGTCGTGGATGCTTGTAACACTGGAGGGAAGGAAGTGGGAGTGAGATGAGAGAGAGGGAGGGAGATAGCGAGATGCAGGGGGAGGAATTGAGACTGGAGGAGTAGGAGGAGGGAAATAAGTGAGTGGATTGCAATAGCTGGATGCAGCGCATGCGAGATGGAGAGAACGCACGAGGGCTCGTGCGACGGCCTCGGCTCGAGCGCTGTGTTTATTCCTAGCAGCCTCTCAATCTCGTGCAGAGGGGGGGGGGGGGGGGGGGGAGTGCGGGAGGAGGAGAGGAGGGAATAGAGAGAGGGGTTGTGGGGGAGCGCGTCCCTTGGTGAGTGGGAAGTAGATACAATTGTGGGGGGGGTGGGGTGGTTGTGGGCGTTCCTGTGGTGGCGGCACGGGGATTGCCGCGGGGCAGTGTTACAAACGACGTCGTCTCAGTCGCCTGCTCCTTGCAAGTGAACACTCGCCGATGATGTCGTTCGCCGCATCGCCATCGATCTGCCGCCGCCGCCGGGCCGCGCTGTAGAAATCCTGGGCCTCCGAGCGACGCCCGCTTGCGAGCCGGGCCGAGCCATGCCGTGCCGTGCTGTGGAAAGTCAGACCGAGCCGAGCCCTGACGAGCCGTGCCGAGGCGTGCCGAGCGTGCTGTGGAAAGTCAGACCAAGCCGAGCCCTATCGAGCCGTGCCGGGCCGAGCAGAGCCGTGCCGAGCCGTGCTTGGCTGAGCCGTGCTGTTTCAAGCCAGACAGAGCCGAGCCGTGCCGAGCCGTGCCAAGCCGTGCCGTGCCGTACCGGGTGCCACGTGGAGTTCGAGGTGGGGCGGTAGTGCAGTGGTTAGCGCACTGTGCTACGCGAACCCAGCCACACCACGAGTTCGATACCACCCGCTCACCAACTCATATTGCAGTGATGAGTAGCTGAACCGGTGGGTGGGTCCCCTAGGTCGACTCAGCCTCAAGTGAGTGCACTGCCTGACGCTGTGTGTGTGTGTAAACATCAGCAGTAGGGAGACGAAGGCGGCCTGGCGTGGTGCTGGCCATCCACCCCGTCGTGTGCCGTTCCAGCCTTCATAGGTGACAGCTAACGGCACTTTCCCCTACCGTCTCTTCCCGGAGTTGTGCTTCTCCTGCGCGCATCTCCCCGGCCACAGGGACTCCGGCAAGCGACTGAAGCTCCGAGGCTGCAGGAACGTGCCCCTGAAGAGCGCCCTGAACACAGCACTATACACGTGATGTGTCAAGGCGCTCTACACGTGCTGTGTCAAGGCGTTCTACACGTGCTGTGTCAAGGCGCTCTACACGTGCTGTGTCAAGGCGCTCTACACGTGCTGTGTCAAGGCGCTCTACACGTGCTGCGTCAAGGCACTCTACACGTGCTGCGTCAAGGCGCTCTACACGTGACTGTGTCAAGGCGCCCTACACGTGCTGTGTCAAGTCGCTCTACACGTGCTGTGTCAAGGCGTTCTACACGTGCTGTGTCAAGGCGCTCTACACGTGCTGTGTCAAGGCGCTCTACACGTGCTGTGTCAAGGCGCTCTACACGTGCTGTGTCAAGGCGCTCTACACGTGGCTGTGTCAAGGCGCTACACGTGCTGTGTCAAGGCGCCCTACACGTGGCTGTGTCAAGGCGCTCTACACGTGCTGTGTCAAGGCGCCCTACACGTGCTGTGTCAAGTCGCTCTACACGTGCTGTGTCAAGGCGCTCTACACGTGCTGTGTCAAGGCGCTCTACACGTGCTGTGTCAAGGCGCCCTACACGTGGCTGTGTCAAGGCGCCCTACACGTGCTGTGTCAAGTCGCTCTACACGTGCTGTGTCAAGGCGCTCTACACGTGCTGTGTCAAGGCGCTCTACACGTGCTGTGTCAAGGCGCTCTACACGTGCTGTGTCAAGGCGCCCTACACGTGGCTGTGTCAAGGCGCTCTACACGTGCTGTGTCAAGGCACTCTACACGTGACTGTGTCAAGGCGCTCTACACGTGCTGCGTCAAGGCACTCTACACGTGCTGCGTCAAGGCGCTCTACACGTGACTGTGTCAAGGCGCCCTACACGTGCTGTGTCAAGTCGCTCTACACGTGCTGTGTCAAGGCGTTCTACACGTGCTGTGTCAAGGCGCTCTACACGTGCTGTGTCAAGGCGCTCTACACGTGCTGTGTCAAGGCGCTCTACACGTGCTGTGTCAAGGCGCTCTACACGTGGCTGTGTCAAGGCGCTCTACACGTGCTGTGTCAAGGCGCCCTACACGTGGCTGTGTCAAGGCGCTGTACACGTGCTGTGTCAAGGCGCCCTACACGTGCTGTGTCAAGTCGCTCTACACGTGCTGTGTCAAGGCGCTCTACACGTGCTGTGTCAAGGCGCTCTACACGTGCTGTGTCAAGGCGCTCTACACGTGCTGTGTCAAGGCGCCCTACACGTGGCTGTGTCAAGGCGCTCTACACGTGCTGTGTCAAGGCGCTCTACACGTGCTGTGTCAAGGCGCCCTACACGTGCTGTGTCAAGTCGCTCTACACGTGCTGTGTCAAGGCGCTCTACACGTGCTGTGTCAAGGCGCTCTACACGTGCTGTGTCAAGGCGCTCTACACGTGCTGTGTCAAGGCGCCCTACACGTGGCTGTGTCAAGGTGCTCTACACGTGCTGTGTCAAGGCGCTCTACACGTGCTGTGTCAAGGCGCTCTACACGTGCTGTGTCAAGGCGCTCTACACGTGCTGTGTCAAGGCGCTCTACACGTGCTGTGTCAAGGCGCTCTACACGTGCTGCGTCAAGGCGCTCTACACGTGATGTGTCAAGGCGCCCTATACGTGGCTGTGTCAAGGCGCTCTACACGTGCTGTGTCAAGGCGCTGGCCGACCTATCGGACACAAAACGGAGATACCATTTCTCTCCCCTCATTGCGGCCGACCCCCAGTAGAAACAAATGTACAAGTCTCCCCCGTAGCCAAACGCTGCGGTGGCCTCCAGTGGAGGTTGGCACACTGCACGTTGCCATCGGCCGTGTGGCTCAGCCGAATCTCGCCATGAGTAACAGACTTGTGCATTTCCTGCGGTGCCAGAGAGGATCTGCCCACCAGTACTTACGCTGCCAGCGGCTCAAACCAATGTTCCACCTTTTGGGAACATCTTCAGGAAACTGGGGTGCCCTTCTACAACAGCAGCTTCGTATATGGGGTGGTGCTTACCTGGCTAACAAGCGCCATGACCTCACCAACTTCGCCTGTGCTCAGGCAAAGATGGCGGTGTACAGAACGAGGACAAAGATTCTAGAAGGTGACACTGACGGCTGCTCTGTGCTGCTTCCAGTGTTCAGGGGCCTGCTCAAGGCGCGGCTCCGGCTGGAGCACGCATACCACACACATGTCGGTGATGTGCACGTCTTCTTCGAACGCTGGGGAGCCGGAAAAGCCCCTCTCTGTACCAGCGTGGACGGCACCCTCGTGGTGTTCACCTTCTGAAGCGCTCGCTCGTCACCGTGGCGTGCGCGATGACCACCACCACCACAACCACCACCACCACAACCACCACCACCACAACCACCACCACAACAACCACCACCACCACAACCACCACCACAACCACCACCACAATCACCACCACAACCACCACCACGTGACTTTTCTTTCGTGTTGTGCGCGGTGCTTTTAGCGCCACAGCGCGTGGATTTGTAGCGTTTATTTGTTTGCCGGTGACTTTGTGTATTTCATATCGGAATCGCCTCCAGTGCTGTTGCTGCTGGCGGCAATAAAAGTGGTTTAAAAGTCAAAGTCTCTTCACTCTCTTTCAATCTATTTTTGTATCCATCAATTCCATAAACCTCCATCCCTCCCTCCATGCAAAGAAGTAAAAAATCTATACTCCAGTGTCAATCAGTCTCTCGTGTTGTCATATCTCCTCCCCCCCCTCCTCCACCCGTTCTCGCTCCCTTACATCCATATCGAGCCAACTCCTCCAGCCCTGGCTCCCTCCCTCCCTGCCTCCCTCGAGTGCCAAACCTCCCCTCTCACCCACTCCGCTCGTTCGCTCGCTCCCTCCCTGCAGAAACAGACGTCTGCTAAAAATGGGCTCTCTCACCTGGTTAGGAATAAGGGTCAGCTGTTAAAGCTGTTAAGCAAATGTGTTTGTTTGTCGTGTAGGCCCGTGTATTCCTTCCAAGGCTCTGGATCTCTGTGTACATATATGGAGCCCTAGATAAGTCTATGGGTATATATATAGTCTATGTGTGTCTCTGGATCTCTGTGTAAATATATGTAGCCCTGTGTACGTCTATGGGTAGACATGTACGTCCACGGATGTCTAAAGTATGTACTCTTAGTGTCCGACAGACTTAAATAGAGCTCTAGTCTATTAAATAGAAACGTATAATGTATTTTAAGAATTATAATCGTTCTATGGACTGCATTTCTATACCTGCTGAGTAGGTTTTTTAAGGGGACTGGGGGAATGGTGGTGGACGGGGAGTGGTGGTAGGGGGGGGTTAAGGGGTGGGGTGACGGGGGGGGGGCTGCTATTCCAGTCGCTTGCCTAGGGCGAGTTCGAGACCAATGGAGTGAATGAGCAATCTGTCCCATGCGGTGACTCCTCTGTTAGTCCTGCCGCTATCAGCAGCAGCATCTTCGTCAGCAGCAGCAGCAGAACCATCACAACAGAAACATCAGCAGCAGCATCATCATAATCAACAACAGCATCATCACGGCAAGCAAATTTTTTTTATCATCATCAGCAACATGATTATTATTTTCATCAACATCATCATCAACAGCAGAACCATCAGCAGCAACACCATCGGCAGTCGCATCATCAGCAATATCAGTAGCAGCAGCATCGTTATCATCATCATCATCATCAGCATCTTCATCATCATCATCACCGCAAACAATCCTGCTTTTAACGTCCACACCAGCTGCAGTATAATCATCAGCACCATCATCATCATCATCATCAATATATATCTCTAATAGCACAGACGATAGCCGCGTATCTCACTCAACATCTCCTTGGCTGTCCCACACTGACCCATGTCACCCCGACAGAGAGATTGAAATCTCAAGGACTTCTCACCTGCTGGAAAATAATGTCGATCAATCAATCTACACGATGCCTGAAACACAACATCAATTCCCGTGTATCGTGATTGCAGGTTATTCAATATCAATCAGTGGAACTTAACCCATCGGTAGACAGCATCCCATTCGCCGCTGATGCTGGCGGGTGAGGTCGCCACGGGGCGTGTGCCAGGCTAGGTGCACTTTGAAGGCCGACACGTGAAGTGTGTGGAAGGCGCTCTCTACGCTGCTTGGCACAAGGTCAAGGGACAGAGCCAGGGTGCCGTGGGTTAACTGACTGAGATGATTGACATTTGCACCAGCTGTGCCCACCGACCTTGCCAACTTGCTGCGTTTTAGCCGCCCGGCGCTCCGCTAGCTTGTTGTGAGCATCGCTTTCTCCCGTTCAAAAGCCTCAAGTGCACCTAGCCTGGCACTGTCAAGTAGTTATCTTGACACCAGTCAGATCTACATCTTCATGTACCGCATAAGGTGCCGTCCATAAATGACGTCACGCACCTAGAGATGCGTGACGATGTGTGACGTCACATCAAAATGGGCAACTTTAAATAAATATAGACAACACGTTCTACTTAATGAAATATACTTTTTAATAAATGTTTCTCCTACAGCATCAGAGTGCAGCGCCACATTAAATACGCACTACAATAATCAATAGTTTAAAGCGATTTGAAGCATGTTTTATTTTTGGGGGCGGGGGGGGGGGGCAGAGCTTTGTGACGTCATATTTGAGGGGGGGTCTGACTTTTTGTGACGCCGTGTGACGATGGGGGGGGGGGGGGTCAAAAATTGCGTGACGTCATTTATGGACGGCCCCTAAGTCAATCTCTTCTCTAGCCCGTGCCACGTTAATGTCTTTAACAGACACTTGGGGCAAGTGCTGTTGAAGGTCGGCAAGGCACACGAGGGGGTGGGCGGCCAACACCCTGCCCTGACATGTTTGTCTCCGCAGTAGCAATGTTTACACACTCCACAAGGCACTCGTTTGAGGCTGAGTCGACCTAGGGGAGGCCCTGGGACCGGTTCAGATAAACGTCATTGGCGTCGACCCTGGGAAGGAATTGAATCAGAGTCACCTGGTTCGTAGCTTTGTGCGCTGACCGCTACGCGACCGCTCCTCGACAACAACCACAACAACCACCGCCATTCGCCACTAAGTGGCGGTGACTTCACCAGGGCGCTTGTGCCAGGCTAGGTGCACGTTGAGGCAACGTGAAGTGTGGAACGGCCGCTGGCAGGAGGTCACGGGGCAGACCCAGCAGGTGCCACGGGTCGACTGACCGTCCACGACAAAAGTCAAAGATCCCCCGGAAAGCCTTTAACAGACTGTTGGGGCAAGTGCTGTTAGCGAGCACCTATTGAAGGCCGGAACGGCACACGAGGGGGTGGGTGGCCAGCACCACGCCCGGCCGCCTTTGTCTCCCCAGTGGCGATGTTTACACACCGCACCAGGTACTCATTTGAGGTGTAGTCGACCACATACCCATACTCACTCACACTCACCACGCTTCAGGTCACTGCATCACCACGCCCGGCCGCCTTAGTCTCCCTACTGCTGATGTTTTGCACAGACACACACACACAGCGTCAGGCAGTGTACTCACTTGAGTCTGAATCGACCTAGGGGACTCCCGGTACCGGTGCACCGACTCATCACTGCCGACACGGAACACGAGTGGGTGGGTGGCCAGCACCACGCCCGCGGCCGCCTCTGTCTCCCCGTGCGGCGATGTGAACTCCACAGCGCACCATGTACACTCATTTGAGGCTGAGCCGACCTAGGGGAGGCCCAGGACCGCTCACGCAGCCGCGCGTTCGTCCACGAGAAGGGGCGAGTCGCCGCCCACTCCGCGTTCCCCTCCGAGTTCATCGGCCACGATCGATGTTGGTCGATGACGCGCCGTGGAAGGTACAAAAATAAAATGATAAAGGAATTGGCTGAAGTTGTATTTGATATGTTTATATTTGTGTGTGTGCGTGTGTGTTAAGCGGTCATTGCCGCTACATTACTCCGGCTCAATGACCCCTCACCATTGCCAGGCACAGGTTTTTTCGGTAAAGTCACGTAGGTAAAAAAATTAATGAATGAAAACAACTAAATTAAATCACGACGTTTCGGGCGCAACACAAGCGTCCTTCTTCAGGGAAGGCTCCAGTGAGTTTGAATCCGACGCGCTCGTCAACGCGTTTGTTGGCGTGCGTGCACGCGTGTGCGTGCGTCGGCGTGTTTGTCTTCGTGTGCGCGTGCGTGTGTCAGGTCGACTCAGCCTCAAATGAGTACCCGGTGCGATGTGTGAGCATCGCCACTCGGGAGACGAAGGCGGCCGGGCGTGGTGTTGGCCGGCCAGCCCCTCGTGTGCCGTGCCGGCCTTCATGAGGTGGTCACTAACAGCACTTGCCCCACAAGTCTGCTATAGCTACAGGGGGGCTCTTTGTCATTGTATCGTGAGTGTATGAGCGTGGCAGGGAGTCAAAGGCATCTCTTGTTCACCTTGGGATGCGAAAAGGATATCTTCCGGCTGCTACATAATTTAACATCTTTTTTTGATCACGTAATTCGAAAAGCTTTCCACGGCTGTTTCCAGAGGCATTTCCACGTGGTATAGCAGATACAATGGAAGGCCGATCGATGTACGGGGTCTGGTCAAGGGACAGCTCCCTATTGGTCAACCATGTTATGTATGCAGATGATCTGAAAAATGTTGCGCACTCTGACAAGGAGTTGGAGACTGTTTGGCTGAACCAGGGGCGTGCCGCTAAGAGGTGACGCCTTACCATGAGCGCCACCAAAACAAAGCACCTGCCTGGGTATTTTTTTTGTCATCAAACATCCCACGCCCACCCTCAACTCCCCCATGAGTGATGGGGCAATTGAGGAGAGAATGGAGGAGTTCCCTTACCCGGGGCGGTGTGCTTATGGCCAGCTCCGGTTTTTGCAGCGGAGGTCTCAGTCGAGCGGAATCATATTTCCATCGACTGCGTAACGCTGCGTTGGAAGCGACCGCATCGCTCCACGCGAAGCTCCAGGTCTTCCTTCTACAGCGACGGAGCCGTCCGAAAGAATGATTCAGGGCTGGCCTGCCTGCGATCCATCCTGGGCTCAACCAGGCTGAGTCGACCTAGAGGATGCCCAAGGTCGGTCCAGATAATTGTTATTGGTTTTGGCCGTGAGCGGGAATCGAACTTGGGTGGTTGCCGCTCCCATACACACACACATACAAAGACAAAAATCCCCCGTATAGCCTGAACAGACTGTTGGGGCAAGTGCTGTTAGCGAGTAGCACCTATGAAGACCGTAACGGCGCACGAGGGGGTGGGTGGCCAGCACCACGCCCGGCCGCCTTTGTCTCCCCAGTGGCGATGTATACACCACTACACTCGCTACTCGTTTTAGGCTGAGTCGACCTAGGTGAGGCCCAGGACCGTCACACACAGACACAGGCGCACGCGACGTCTCGGGGCCGCCTCGATTCAGCGCTGCACTGCCGCTGATTTACTGCGAGACGCGGTCTCATTTCCAGGGGAATCGATAGGAAATCAATTCCACGAGCATCTCCCCATTCCTTCTCTCTCCTCCACATCCTCCTCCTCCTCGCTCCCTCATTGTCTCCGGCACCTCCAGCGCCTTCTACCCACCCACCCTCCCTCCCTCCCCTCTCTTCTCCTCCATCCTCTCTCCTCGCTCTCTCCCCCACATCTCTCCTCTTTCTATTTTTTTTTACGATCAGAGGAAACAAGAAGATGCTCGGTGTAGTCGGCACTTTGCTTCGTTCATCATTTCGGTTTGTTTTTTGTTTTGTTTTTTTTCAATGCTTTGCTTTATGTGCCCCCCCCCCCCTTTTTAAATGAAATATTTCACGAAAGATTTCACGCTCTGCTCTTCTCCTTCTTAGCCCATTCCCTCTCTCTCTACCCCCTCTCTCTACCACCCTCTCTCTCTCTACCCCCTCTCTCTACCCCCTCTCTCTACCCCCTCTCTCCCTACTCTATGTCTATGTTCCCCCTATTTTCTATGTAATATTTGTAATATTTTTCTCTCACACCCTCTCTCTCTACATTACTCTTCATCTTTCTTTCCCTCTCTCCCCCCCCCCCCCCTCTCTTCCACCCTCTCACTCTACACGCCCCCCCCTCTCCTTCCCTCCAGCCCCTCACTCTCCCCCACCGCTCCTCCCTTTCCCCCGCACCCCCCCCCCCCTCTCCAACACCCCCCTCCGCCCCTCCCCCCGCTCCGTCTTGTGAGAGGCGGAGTTCTCGTTACGCGTCGTGACAAGGTCAGCGGCGGCGTTTGTCACTTCTCGCGAGAGGGAGAGAGGAGTGGCAGCAGCAGAGCGGGATTGCCTCTCACACACCCAAGGCAAAGGTCCCCCGTGTAGTCTCTGGCAGGCTCTGTAGGGGGCAAGAGCTGTGAGCGAACATAAATAAGACAAAGGTCCCCCGTGTAGTCTCTGGCAGGCTCTGTAGGGGGCAAGAGCTGTGAGCGAACAGAAATAAGGCAAAGGTCCCCCGTATAGTCTCTGGCAGGCTCTGTAGGGGCAAGAGCTGTGAGCGAACAGAAATAAGGCAAAGGTCCCCCGTATAGTCTCTGGCAGGCTCTGTAGGGGGCAAGAGCTGTGAGCGAACAGAAAATAAGGCAAAGGTCCCCCGTATAGTCTCTGGCAGGCTTTGTAGGGGGCAAGAGCTGTGAGCGAACAGAAAATAAGGCAAAGGTTCCCCGTATAGTCTCTGGCAGGCTCTGTAGAGGGCAAGAGCTGTGAGCGAACAGCAAATAAGACAAAGGTTCCCCGTATAGCCTCTGGCAAGTTCTGTAGGGGGCAAGAGCTGTGAGCGAACAGCAAATAAGACAAAGGTCCCCCGTATAGTCTCTGGCAGGCTCTGTAGGCGGCAAGAGCTGTGAGCGAACAGAACACAAGACAAAGGTCCCCCGTATAGTCTCTGGCAGGCTCTGTAGGGGGCAAGAGCTGTGAGCGAACAGAAAATAAGACAAAGGTCCCCCGTATAGTCTCTGGCAAGCTCTGTAGGCGGCAAGAGCTGTGAACGAACAGCAAAAAACAAAGACGAAGATCACCCTATAGTCCTTGACAGGCTGTATGGGACAATTACTGTTAACGAACAGCACTTGTCCCTACAGCACCACGCCCGGCTGCCTTTGTCTTCCTAGTGGCTGTTATTTACACACCGCACCATGTACTCATTTGAGGCTGAGTCGGACGTAGGGTGCGGCCCAGATATTCGTCACCGATGTTGGCCGTGAGCTGGAATCGAACTCGGGGAGTTGGCTGCGTAGGGAACAGCGCTCCTCACTGTCACACACATGTGGTCTCTATAACACACACATAGACTCACACAAACATAGACTCACACACACACACACACACGTAGACTCTATAACACACACATAGACTCACACACACATAGACTCACACACACACACACGTAGACTCTATCACACACACATAGACTCACACACACGTAGGACTCTATCACTCACACACATAGACTCACACACACACATAGACTCACACACACATAGACTCACACACACACACGTAGACTCTATCACACACACACATAGACTCACACACACATAGACTCTATCACTCACACACATAGACTCACACACACATAGACTCACACACACACACGTAGACTCTATCACACACACACATAGACTCACACACACATAGACTCTATCACTCACACACATAGACTCACACACACATAGACTCACACACACACACGTAGACTCTATCACTCACACACATAGGCTCACACACACATAGACTATATCACTCACACACATAGACTCACACACACGTAGACTCTATCACTCACACACAGAGACTCACACACACATAGACTCACACAAACACACGTAGACTCTATCACACACACGCACAGACTCACACACACACAGAGACTCACACACACATAGACTCACACACACACACGTAGACTCTATCACTCACACACATAGACTCACACACACATAGACTCTATCACTCACACACATAGACTCACACACACGTAGACTCTATCACTCACACACAGAGACTCACACACACATAGACTCACACAAACACACGTAGACTCTATCACACACACGCACAGACTCACACACACACAGAGACTCACACACACATAGACTCACACACACACACACGTAGACTCTATCACTCACACACATAGACTCACACACACATAGACTCTATCACTCACACACATAGACTCACACACACGTAGACTCTATCACTCACACACAGAGACTCACACACACATAGACTCACACAAACACACGTAGACTCTATCACACACACGCACAGACTCACACACACAGAGACTCACACACACATAGACTCACACAAACACACGTAGACTCTATCACACACACACGTGGTCTCTATAACACACACGCATAGACTCACACACACGCATAGACTCACACACACACATAGACTCTATAACACACACGCATAGACTCACACACACATAGACTCACACAAACACACAGAGACTCTATAACACACACGCATAGACTCACACACACACATATACTCACACACACACACATAGACTCACACACACACATAGACTCTATAACACACACGCATAGACTCACACACACATAGACTCACACAAACACACAGAGACTCTATAACACACACACATAGACTCACACACACACATATACTCACACACACACATAGACTCACACACACACATAGACTCTATAACACACACGCATAGACTCACACACACATAGACTCACACAAACACACATATACTCTATAACACACACGCATAGACTCACACACACACACACATAGACTCACACACACACATACATAGACTCACACACACGTATACTCTATAATCACACGCACAGACTCTATCACACACACGCACAGACTCACACACTCACACACACGCACAGGCTCACGCCCTCACACACACGTAGACTCTATCACACACACGCACAGACTCACACATTCACACACACGCACAGGCTCACGCCCTCACACACACGTAGATTCTATAACACACACACACGTAGACTCTATAACACACACACGCACAGACTCACACACTCACACACACGTAGAATATATCACACACACATATACTCACACACACACACATCGACTCACACACACACACGTAGACTCTATCACACACACGCATAGACTCTATCACACACACGCATAGACTATTTCACACACACGCATAGCCTCACACACACGTAGACTCTATAACACACACACATAGACTCTATCACACACACACACATAGACTCTATCACACACACACATAGACTCCATCACACACACGTAGACTCTATAACACACACACATAGACTCACGCTCTCACACACAAAGACTATAACAAAACATAGACAAAGACTCTATCACACACACACATACACACACACGCTCTTCTCGCTGACAGATGCGCGCGCCCACACGCACGCGCACGCACGCGCGTGGATCCTCACTGCCCCGCTATTCTCTCTGAATCTGTACAAACATTGCACCGCGAGTGAAAGACGCCTATCTCCGCGCATCACACAAGGACACGGAACATTGTAGCCGCAGCAGCAGTAGAAGCAGCAGCAGCAGCACTGCGTGTATCACCGCCCTACAACAATCGCCTCGCACTCATCCTCCACTGATCTCAGCGATTCGTAACAATGACAAGGACCCCCCCCCCCCCATACCGCATGTGTGTTTATATATATAGTCTCAACAGACTCTTGCTGTTAGCCAGCGCTTACCAAGGCCGCAAAGGCAACACGAGGGGGGTGGGTGGCCAGCACCACGTCACGGGATGTTTGCACACTGCACCAAGGCGCTCGTTTGAGGCTGAGTCGACCTGGGGGAGGCCCAGAACCGGTTTCAGAAAATCGTGATTTCATGCTGTTGGCCGTGAGCGGGATTCTAACTCGGGTCACCGGGTTCGTAGCGCAGCAGCGCGCTAACCGTTGCACCACCGCTCCCCAGGCAAAGACAAAGATCCTCCGTATAGCCTCAGCAGATTGTAGGAGCAAGTGGTGTTGAGGCCCAGGAGCGGTTGAGATAATCGTCACCGGTGTTGGCCGCGAGAGGGGATCGAACCGTGGGGTTTGCCGGGTTCCGTAACTCCGCTATCATGAAGGTCATCGCGACTGTGAGAAATTGGCGATGCCGTTATTCTCACACGAGCCAAACATCTGTCCATGCACGCTGCGCCACGTATATATCTCTCTCTGCCGAAGTCAGTCATTTTAGGTGGAATTCAAAAATATATATACACACGCGGCTTCTCAGCCGAGGCATCGAGGCGGAGTGCAGCGATCGGTCAACCAACAAACTCCACCCTAAAAGTTGCAAACGAGCAAGGGCGAACAACGCTTGTTGAATTGAGCAAAGGTAATTCGTGTTAAGGATTTGAAGGGAGAGAGACGACGGTGATGGTGATAGGAGGAGACTTTGACTTTTAAACAACTTTTATTGCCGCCAGCAGCAACAGCACAGGAGGCGATTTCGATATGAAATACACAAAGTCACCAGCAACACAAATGAAAATTAACGCTACAAATCCACGCGCTGTGGCGCTAAAAGCACCGCGCACAACAAGAAAGAAAAGTCACGTGGTGGTGGTGGTGGGTGCCGTCCCACGCTGGTACAGAGGGCTTTTCCGGCTCCACAGCGTTCGAAGAAGACGTGCACATCAGCGACATGATGAGAGATGGATTGCACAGTGGAGCAGTGCGAGTGACGACGCAGAAAGTGACGTGACCTGAAGCGTGGTGAGTGAGTGGGTGTAGTGAGTGGGTGAGTGGGTGAGTGAGTGAGTGGGGTGGGTGAGTGGGTTAGTGAATGAGTGGGTTGGTGAGTGGGTGAGTGAGTGAGTGGGTGAGTGAGTGAGTGGGTGGGTGAGTGAGTGGGTGAGTGCGGTGAGTGGGTGAGTGAGGGGTGGGTGAGTGGGTGAGTGGGTGAGTGCATGAGTGGGTGAGTGATTGAGTGGGTGAGTGGGTGAGTGAGTGAGTGAGTGGGTGAGTGGTTAGTGAATGAGTGGGGGGTGAGTGAGTGGGTGAGTGGGTGGGTGAGTGAGTGAGTGGGTGGGTGAGTGAGTGGGTGAGTGGTGAGTGGGTGAGTGAGTGAGTGGGTGAGTCGGTGAGTGAGTGGGTGAGTGAGTGAGTGGGTGAGTGGGTTCGTGAATGAGGGGTGGGTGAGTGAGTGGGTGAGTGAGTGAGTGGGTGAGTGAGTGAGTGGGTGATGTGAGTGAGTGAGTGAGTGGTGAGTGAGTGGGTGAGTGAGTGAGTGGGTGGGTGGGTGAGTGAGTGGTGAGTGGGTGAGTGAGTGGGTGAGTGAGTGAGTGAGTGGGTGAGTGGGGTGAGTGAGTGGGTGAGTGGGTGAGTGAGTTGGGTGAGTGGGTGAGTGCATGAGTGGGTGAGTGAGTGAGTGGGTGAGTGGGTGGGTGAGTGGGTGAGTGGGTGAGTGAGTGAATGGGTGAGTGGGTGAATGGGTGAGTGGGTGAGTGGGTGGTGAGTGAATGAGTGAGTGGGTGAATGGGTGAGTGTGTGAGTGGGTGGGTGAGTGTGTGTAGGGGGTCGACTCAACCTCAAATTAGTAGCTGGTGTGGTGTGATAAACATCGCCAATGGGGAGACAAAGGCGGTCGGGCGTGGTGCTGGCCACCCACCCCTTTTGTTCCGTTCCGGTCTTCATAGGTGCTCGCTAACAGCACTTGCCCCAACAGTCTGTTAAAGGCTATACGGGAGGTCTTTGTCTTTTTAGGGGGCACAGGCGGTGCTATGGCCAGTCATCTCAGTCAGTCGACCCATGGCACCTGGGTTTGTCCCGTGACCTTCTGCCAGCGGGCGTTTAACATTTCACGTGGCCTTAAAGTGCACCTAGCCTGGCACAAGCGCCGTGGTGACGTCACCGCTACTTCGTGGCGAATGGCGTCTGTTGTTGTTGTTGCGTGTGAGTGGAGTGGGTTAGTTATTGCGTGGTTGGATGGGTGAGTGAGTGTGCGAGTGGGAGAGTGATGTGAGTGGGTGAATGAGCGTGTGTGTGAATGAGCCTGTGGGTGGGTGAGTGAGTGGGCGAGTGGGAGAGTGAGTGAGTGGGTGAATGAGCGTGTGTGTGAGTGAGCTTGTGGGTGGGTGAGTGAGTGGGCGAGTGGGAGAGTGAGTGAATGGCTGAATGAGTGTGCGAGTGGGAGAGTGAGTGAGTGGGTGGGTGAATGAACGTGTGCGTGACTGAGCCTGTGGGTGGGTGAGTGAGTGGGCGAGTGGGAGAGTGAGTGAGCGGGTGAATGAGTGTGCGAGTGGGAGAGTGAATGAGTGGGTGAATGAGCGTGTGTGTGAGTGAGCCTGTGGGTGGGTGAGTGGGCGAGTGGGAGAGTGAGTGAGTGGGGTGAATGAGTGTGCGAGTGGGAGAGTGAGTGAGTGGGTGAATGAGCGTGTGTGTGAGCATCACCATCCTCCTTCTACACCATCACTCAAGATCACCCACACCCACCATCACCATCCACCACCCCACCACCATCCTCCACCGTACCTTCCACCACCACCATCACCACCATCACCCACCCGTTGGCCAACATCATCATTTGTCCCATCAGGCAATCACCACCGTACGCACACCACTATACTTCACTACCTATGTTCAATATGGGTGTCCACAGGTGGTGGACCCACAACCTCCGTATAACATTCCGCCTACCCCTTACAAAATGCGTTCCCTTGAACGACAACTGAGATATAAACATACCGGTCGGGGTGGGGTGGAGTATGCCCCTTGGGTGTTGACCGTCCGGCGGTCGGGGTCGGCTGTTTGCGTTCCGTTGATGTGCGTAGGTATCCTGACCTTGGGAATAGGAAGAGGATGTGATGTGTGGGACGCGTGGTGCAGGGTGGAGGGAGGAGGGCGAGCGATTGAGTCAGTCATTTGTGGGACCATCTAGAAGCTGAGGACCAAGGGGGGAAATGAGACCCAATGCAGAGCGAACCTTTGACGTCAGGTGCCGACTCTGCAAATGCGGTTGCTGATAGTAAACCGCTGCAAGGTCTAGCAGAAGTGTAGTACATTAGGAATGGATCACTCTTTTAATAATGTCCTTGTGCAGCAAGGGAGTAAAGTGTGGTTCTGTGAAGGTTCTGATGTGCTGTGCAGTGCATCAATGCATTTGTGTACAGCAGCATGTGATGACTGAGTCGGGCACACACTTGTTGTTGCATTTTACAGAGTGACGGTGCTGTTCTTCACAAGATTAATATTAACCACAATAAATAAATGTGCTTGCCCTCGATTTGGAGCACCTGCCCACGTCCTTCATTTCGAGTGTGCAACAGAAGGAAGGAAGCGTCGGCGCCGTGGGGTGACATCAGCACCAGAGGTCATCGTTAACCCCTTTGACCTTGAGCCCGACTGTAACATTGGTGCGATTATTCATAACCATCATGATGATCGGCCATGGTCAATCCGCGATGGCGAGATGTTACTTACCTCTCCTGGTATACAGCAAGTCGTAGGTTCGATCCCGACCCTGACGCCTGCTGTATATTTGGAGTTTGCGGTGTCTCTCATCATCATCACTGTGGCTAGGAGATGTTAACTACCTCGCCTGGTATACAGCAGGACGTGGGTTCGATCCCGACCCTGACGACTGCTGCTGTATATTTGGAGTTTGCAGTGTCTCTCTCTCTCTCTACCCGTGTTATAACAAACAAACAAAAAAGTGTTCCCCGATTGAAGACGAACCGCGTTAGAGCCACGACGCACGTTGTGTGGAGACCACGCGTTCAGCGAGGACTTACCGTGTTATATTTTTCCACTGGGGAAAAATAGCAGAAGGGGGGTAGGGGTACGCGGGTGGGAGAGGGGTTGGTGGTGGGGGGGGACGGGGGGGGGCAGGGTTCTCCTGCACGAACGTGAAATTTAAGTGTATTTACTTTTTTAAAAAACTTCTGCATCTCTGACACACACAGAGATCATTTGTAGCTCACCCGGAGCGTGACGGAGACTACCTACGAATACCAGATTTGAAGTAAGCACCGAAGCCTTGTTTTTTTTAATTATTTTAGTTGTGTTGGCTCCAATTAGCATTTGCCGCTCACACTGGGTACGCGTGGGCTAACGAAGGATCGGGCATGAGTGAGTGTCTCCGAGTTCTAACTTCTTCGACGAGAGAGCGTCCCGCGGAGAGTTCGGTGGGCGGAACGGCGAGTGGGAGTGGGGGTGGTGGTGGTGAGGTGGAGCAGTCGAAGCGTCGCTGTTGAGCGTCGCCCTCCTCCCTCTCATCAAAGCTTCTCCGTTCCGCACGCGGCGGCAGCGGCTGCTCCTCCTGCCACGCACGCCGGTGCGAGACCTCCACTTAAAAATAACGAAGCTTACAAATCTTATTGCGATACCGGCGAGCGGGGAGAGCGAGAGAGAGAGAGCGAGCGAGCGAGTGCGGTATAAGCAACGAGCGAGATCGAGGTGGCCTGGGTGAACGCGAGCGGTGGGGTAGCGAGATGGGGTGGGGGGGTTGGGACGAGATTCATATTGGTTGTGTCAGAGGACAGACGCTTACTCTGATGGCACTGGGTTCGAAGCCGAGCATTCCGCTGCTAAGGCATAATTGCAAATGGGGTGTTCTCAAGTGTGGTGAGGTTTTCAACCGCTGATATAAAAATAAAAATAGATGCCTCGGTTCAAAAAGCTGATCCGTAGAATGACGTAGACACGGATGGGCTCGCATTGAGACGCATACGTTACATCGATATCCATCGGTTAACATGTAGATGCATAACCGACGTAGATATCCATAGGCGCACTTAGAGATACGTAACTTGCATGGAGATCAATAGACTTACATAGACACTCATAGGCTGAGATAGAAATCCTTGCTCACTTAGAGATCCATAGACTTAGAAAGAGATCCATAGGCTCACAAAGAGATGCACACTTTACATAGAGATCCATACTCTCAGATAGTTCCATAAACGTACATTGAGATCGTTTGGCTCGCGTAGAAATCCATAGACTTACACCGAGAGCCATAGACTGACATGGAGACCCATAGACTCCGATTGAAATCAACACACATACAAAGACCCCTGGCTGTCACTGGTGAGATGGAACATCGAACATGAAATTATTAAACTAAACAATAAAAAGTGTTTTTACCAGGTCAGGCCCACTGAACTATGTAGATCTTTTTCAGAAGCGGCTATGACCAAAAAAAATAGCTCAAGCAAGTAGGCTTATCACGTGTGGAAATTGATTGCAGCCAAATGGCTCTAAACGCGTGACGTTGATTTTAAATGTGAAGGGACAAACCGGAGGGCCCGGAGAAAAAATCCACCCACGGGGTGAGAGAGAGAGAGAGGGAGAGACACGCAAACTCCAAATATACAGCGGGCGTCAGGTTCGGGATCGAACCCACGACCTTCTGTATACCGGGCGAGGTAGTTAACATCTCCCTAGCCACAGTGATGATGATGATGAGAGGACACGCAAACTCCAATATATACAGCGGGCGTCAGGTTTGGGATCGAACCTACGACTTCCTGTATACCGGGCGATGTAGTTAATATCTCCTAGCCACCGCGGCGAAAACGGGCACGTGTAGCAAAGCGGACGTTTCGGGCAACCTGCCATCCTTCAGAGCACATTGCCCGCGAACGTCACGGTGTGATGACAAACGTGCTGAGTGTCCTTTAAAGTTTTGTTTTACTTCGTTTGGCCAGCTCCTGTCTCCGAGGACTACAACGCCCGGATTGATTGGCGTGTGATGAGCACACAATGCAGGGGAATAAGCAGCGCATCACATTTTGACAACAAAGACGAAAAATCCCCCAGATAGCTCACGTGGTTTCTTTGGGGGGCGGGGGGGGTTGCTTATTATACTGGTCAACAAAACAAAAAAACTTTTTTTTTTTTGGCCTGGACTTTTGCAGCTGGTTTAGACTAATTTCAGGTGCTGATTCCAAATCTGATCTCAGATTTGCTCTAATCACATCTCATTTTATGCTTTCGGCATACCCCATTTTCATTGATTTGACCCCAAAATTAACCTCTGTCACTTGTGATTGCAAGTTGTTGCGAGTCAGTGACTGCTTTAGTGTTAAAATATGGTGCTGTATTTTTAGGATAGTGTGTTTATAATATAATTATATGTAGATATCCACCATTTATTTAATATTTTTCTTTTGCAGTTTTTATTGAAATGCAATATTTGATATCTCATTAACCTGACGTGATAGACAACAACTGCTGCCAGATTTGGAATCAGCACCCCAAAATTACCTTAATACTTATGCCAGAAAAAGTGTGTTGACCAGTGTTATTAAGGACCGATACAGGTTTGTTGTTGCCAGCCCCCATGCCCGGCCGTCTTTGTCTCTTCCATGCTGAGTAGACCTCGCGAAGAGCCCAGGGACCGGTTCAGATATTCGTCACCGACGATGATGTTGGCCGCGAGCGGGAATCGAACTCGGGTCGACTGGATCGCAGGCAAGTTCGCTAAGGGGCCCGTCCATTAATGACGTTCACACGATTTTTGACGATTATTGACCCCCCCTCTCATATATGACGTCACAAAGCTCTGCCCCCCCCCAAAAAAAAAACATGCTTCAAATCGCTTTAAAAACTATTGTCATTGTAGTGCGTATTTAATGTGGCGCTGCACTCTGATGTTGTAGAAGAAAAACATTATTAAAAAAGTATATTTAATGAAATAGAACGTGTTTGTCTATATTATTTAAAGTTGCGCATTGTTATATGCGTCATATTTCTCAAGCCCTCCCCCTCGGTCACATATCGTCACAAATGTCTGGACCCCCCCACCCCCCTAGGTGCGTGACGTCATTTATGACGGCCCTAACCACTCCGCCACCGCTCGCCACACACTAACCTACGCACACACACACACACGCCCCGTACAGCCTTGACAGACCTGTTGGGGCAAGTGATGTTAGCGGGACCTACGAAGACACGCACAGAACACGAGCCGCCTTTGCCTCCACAGCGGCGAAGTTTACACCTCGTGCCAAGGCGCTCATTTGAGGCCGAGTTCGACCTAGGCGATGGATTCACAGCCTCATACGCTGCGCCACCGCTCCACCCCAATCTACAGCGCCTGGGCTCCACCTTAGCCACCAACCCTCCCCCTCCCTGTCCTTTCCCCTCCATCGTCTCCCTCCCTCTCCCCCTCCACCAACACTCACCAAGCAGTAGCAGCAGCCTCAGCACCTGCACACGCAATGCATAATTCAACACGCCCTTCAGAAGGGCCCTAACACGGGCCCGACTGACAGCCGAGCAGCTGAGATTGGGGGGGGGGGTGGACGGGGACATTATATGGTTATGAAGCCATCATATTGGGCCACTCTCTGTGCGGTGGGGAGCCGTGCTCGCCACGGCGGACCCGTGGTGGTGGCTGTGACTGTGCCCAGAATTACAATGCGCGTGTCTCTCCCCCCCCCCCTCTCCACTACCCCAAACCCCTCCACCACCCCACACCGCCTCTCAACCCTCCCCTCCCCTAACACGGGCCGCAATGGACCCCCCCCCTCCCCCCCGCAGACGACGGCTTCAAGGGGACGGCCCGGCCCGGCACAGTTTTGGTGCGTTTCGAGTGAAGTCGTTCGCACGCCCCACGCAGCACGCGGTGGTGCGCAGTGTGTAGTGTGTGTGTTGGTGTGTGTAGTGTGGGTGTAGTGTGTGTGTGTAGTGTGTGTGTGGGTGTGTAGTGTGTGTGTGTGTGATGTGTAGTGTGTGTAGTGTGTGTGTACTGTGTAGTGTGTGTGTAGTGTGTGTGTACTATGTAGTGTGTGTAGTGTGTGGTGTGTGTGTACTGTGTAGTGTGTGTGTGTGGTGTGTGTGAGGAGCGGTAGTGTAGTGTGTAGTGTGTGTAGTGTGGTGTGTGTGTGGTGTGTGTGTTGTGTGTGTGTGGTAGTGTATGTAGTGTATGTGTAGTGGTGTGTGTGGTGTGTGTGTGTAGTGTGTGTAGTGTGTGTGTAGTGTGTGTAGTGTGTGTAGTGTGTGTGTGTAGTGTGTGTGTAGTTGTGTGTGTACTATGTAGTGTGTGTAGTGTGTGTGTACTGTGTAGTGTGTGTGTAATGTGTGTGTGTGTACTATGTAGTGTGTGTGTAGTGTGTGTGTGTGTGTACTGTGTAGTGGTGTGTGTAGTGTGTGTGTAGTGTGTGTGTACTATGTAGTGTGTGTGTAGTGTGTGTAGTGTGTGTGTACTGTGTAGTGTGTGTGTAATGTGTGTGTGTACTATGTAGTGTGTGTGTAGTGTGGTGTAGTGTGTGTGTACTGTGTAGTGTGTGTGTGTAGTGTGTGGTGGTGTGTGTGTGTAGTGTGTGTAGTGTGTATGTGTGTGTGGTGGTGTGTGTAGTGTGTGTGTAGTGTGTGTGTGTGTGTGTGTAGTGTGTGTAGTGTGTAGTGTGTGTGTGTAGTGTGTGTAGTGTGTAGTGTGTGTGTGTGGTGTGTGTGTAGTGTGTGTAGTGTGTGTGTAGTGTGTGGTAGTGTGTGTGTGTAGTCTGTGTGTAGTGTGTGTGTGTACTATGTAGTGTGTGTAGTGTGTGTGTAGTGTGTGTGTACTGTGTAGTGTGTGTGTAATGTGTGTGTGTACTATGTAATGTGTGTGTAGTGTGTGTGTAGTGTGTGTGTACTGTGTAGTGTGTGTGTGTGTGTGTGTGGTGTGTGTGTGGGGAGCGGTAGTGTTGTGCTCATCGCGCGCTGTGCTGCGAATCCGGCAGAGACCCGAGTTCGATTCCCGCTCACGGCCAACATCAGTGACGATGATCTGAACCGATCATGGGTCTCCCCTAGGTCGACTCAGCCTCAAACGAGTGCCTGGGGTGATGTGTTGCATAAACTCAAACCGCATAGAGCGAGGAATACTCGGCATTGAGGAGGGAGTGAGGAAGAAGGAATGCCCGGGCCAGGACGTGGGGGATGATGAGGGGGTGGTGGTGATGATGATGAGAGAGGGTGGTGATGATGACGATGAGAGGGTGGTGATGATGATGATAGGGTGATGATCATGCTAGAGATGAGCGGGTAATGATGTTGAAAGGGTGATAATGATAATGCGATGATGATGGAGGGTGGTGATGATGATGAGAGGGTGTGATGATGATGATGGAGGGTGGTGATGATGAGAGGGTGATGAACTGATGATGATAATGAGCGGGTGGTTATGATGATGAGAGGGTGGTGATGATGATAGGGTGGTGATCATGCTAGAGATGAGCGGGTAATGATGTTGAGAGGGTGATAATGATAATGCGATGATGATGAGAGGGTGGTGGTGATGATGATGAGAGGGTTGATGATGAGACGGTGAGAATGATGGAGGATGGTGATGATGATGGAGGATGGTGATGATGATAGGGTGGTGATGATGAGACGGTGATAATGATAAGGTGAGAGTGATGGAGGATGCTGATGGAGGATGGTGATGATGATAGGGTAGTGGTGGTGGTGATGATGACGACGATGCGAGTGAGAGCGGTGTCTGTTCTCACAGGGGGCGTGTAGAGGGCGGGGATTCAGAGTTGGGGGGGGTGGTCCACACACACAAGTCACGTGGTTTACAGAAGTCTTGAAGTGATTCAGATTTGGTGTTCGTATATAGACGGGGTTTTCACAACATTCGTGTGCGGTGTTGCGTAGCCACCACCACCACCACCTCCGCCCGGCTATAAATCTCGTATCGCCATAGAGCGCCAAGCCCCGATTCCTTGCTCGCTCGCTCTCTCGCTCTCTCTCTCGCTGCGTGTGGATCTGAAACCTTGGTTCGTGTGAGGGCTCGGGTGACTGCATCCGTTTTCATTGAACCTAAGGCGGCTTTTCATCGGCTTCACACACACACGCGCACGCACACGCACACACACGCGACAAAAAAAGACGCCAGGCGCTAATGGCATTTGATATTCATTTGTCTTGGCCGGAATCTGACGGATGGAATGTGTACGCGTGAACGGAGAAATATGTTGCATGAAATCCGCTCGCTCGCGCACACACACACAAGCATTACTCATAACGCATAAACGCAGGCACACGTAGAACAAAGACAAAGGTCCCCTCGTATAGCTTTGGGCAGGCTGTTGGGACAAGTGCTGCTTGTGGGAGGCTCGTGTGGCAAGCGGCACACGTCCCGGCCGCCTTTGTCTCCCCGGTGGCGATG
>NW_026892210.1:0-25856 GCF_015708825.2 Lethenteron reissneri | reverse complement strand
GCGACTGCTGTACGGCAGGAGACCTGCCCTGGGGCACCCACCCTCGCTTGCTGAGGGGCGCCGGGGCGGCCTGGGCTACGGGAGGGAAATCTTCCTGCTAGACCGGCCCGGGTCGACTACGCGGGCTGCCGGCTTTCCACCGAAGCCTCCTGACGCGTGGCGCAGTCTGGCCTGGGAGAGGGGAGACCCGGAATGCACGCTCGGGCAGTTTCTGCGAGCCGCTGTTATCAAGGCCGCTTCGCTGCGATCCGGGAGGAAGTGACGCTGGCCCGCCGCTTCACCTCGGCGGGGATACGGGCGGTGGGGGACCTGGTGCGGGACCGCGACCGGCACCCGGCTGGAGGTCCGCGGCCGACGTCAGCGGCGCCGCCGGACTCCGCACCGTGCTGGCCGGGGAAAAGCTGCTGCGGGGCGGCGCTCGGGCGATGCGGGAGCTGCGGCTGCGGCTCGTGGCGCCCGAAGACGGGCCCCCCCTCCTCCTTCCCCGAGCTGCGGCGGGCCCCCCGGGCGTGACGACTCCGAAAAAATACTAAACTCGGGGGCTGCCAGGGCGTGCCTTTTCGCAGCGCGCTGAAAGGAGCGCTGTACGCGTGCAGCGTGAAGACGCTGCGCTGCCGGGAGCTGGCGGAGCTCCCAGACACCAGGTGGAGGAGCGCCTTGGCACCGTCGGGCACGGCCACCCCCCAGTGGGGCCGCCCTGTACAAGGCCCCCCTCACCAAGCGCTGCGGGGACCTGCAGTGGAGGCTGCTCCACTGGACGCTGCCTTCGGCGGCGTGGCTAAATAAGATCACCCCGGAGGCGTCGGACCGGTGCGTGTTCTGCGGCGCGCGAGAAGACCTGGCGCACCAGTACGTGGGGTGCGCGCGGCTGTCCCGCTGTTCAAGCTCTGGGGGACATCTCGACGAAACTGGGGTTTGAGGTTCCAGAAGAACTGGTTTGTGTACGGGGTGCCCGTACTATACCCAACAAAAGCCACGACCTCCTGGGGTTCGTGTGTGCACAAGCCAAAATGGCCATCTACAAAACCCGACAGAAAAAACTGGCCGGCGCGTCGGATGCCGGCTGCTCGGCGGTGGCGACGACGCGCGGACTGGTCAAAGCGCGGCTCCGACTGGAGCACGCGTACCATGCGCACGTGGGCGACGACCACGCCGTCTTCCGCGAGAGGTGGGGGGCCGGGTCAGGCCCTCTGCACCGTGGCAGACGGAACACTGACTTTTACTTTTTTGACGGGCTGGCCTCGGACGACGGCGGAAAACGGCGACGCGCAATGACGCTGCGCGTCAAGAATGTGGCGCACTGTGCCGTTCTTCGCTGTCTCCAGCCGATAGGGCTAAAAAAAAAAAAAAAAAAAAAAAAAAAAAAAAATGACTCCGGCGCAATTGCGCAGGGGGGAATAAAGTTGCCCTAAAAAGTCAAAAAGTCTCTGTCTCTGTGTCTCTCTGTGTCTCTCTGTGTCTCTCTGTGTCTCTCTGTGTGTCTCTCTGTGTCTCTCTGTGTGTCTCTGTGTGTCTCTCTGTGTCTCTCTGTGTCTCTCTGTGTCTCTCTGTGTGTCTCTGTGTGTCTCTCTGTGTCTCTCTGTGTCTCTCTGTGTGTATCTCTGTGTATCTACAGGTCTCTGTGTGTCTCTATGGGTCTTTATGGGTCTCTGTGTGGCTCTATGGGTCTATGTGTGTATCTAGTGGGTCTCTGTGGGTCTCTGTGTATCTCTATGGGTCTCTGTGTATCTATGGGTCTCTGTGTTTCTCTATGGGTCTCTGTGTTTCTCTATGGGTCTTTATGGGTCTCTGTGTATCTTTATGGGTCTCTGTGTATCTTTATGGGTCTCTGTGGTGTATCTATGGGTCTCTGTGTGTCTCTGTGGGTCTCTGTGGGTCTCTGTGTATCTCTATGGGTCTCTGTGTGTATCTATGGGTCTCTGTGTGGTTCTGTATCTCTATGGGTCTTTGTGTCTCTGTGTATCTCTATGGGTCTTTATGGGTCTCTGTGTATCTTTATGGGTCTTTATGGGTCTCTGTGTATCTCTATGGGTCTCTTCTGACGTTACCCCCACCCCCCCCATGCCCCCCCCCCCCCTCGTGTTGGCACCATCATCAGCGGTGGTGAGGGACAGGCCGCCAGCGTGCAGTCGGTTGCTGGAGCGAAACCGGAGTCTGCACGAGGCCAACGCCCAGCTGAGCAGGGAGCTGCAGGTGTCTGTGGATCACACGGCGCACCTGCGTGAGAAGCTCATCCTGGTGAGTGGTGGTGGTGAGCGGGTGGTGAGCGGGTGGTGAGTGGGTGTGAGTGGTGAGTGGGGTGAGTGGGTGAGTGTGTGAGTGGTGAGTGGGTGAGAGTGCGAGAAGGTCATCCTGGTGAGTGGTGGTGGTGAGGGTGTGGGGGGTGAGTGTGGTGAGTGGTGGTGGTGAGTGTGAGTGGGGTGAGTGTGAGTGGGGAGTGTGTGAGTGGTGAGTGTGTGAGTGGTGAGTGGTGAGTGCGTGAGAAGCTCATCCTGGTGAGTGGTGGTGGTGAGCGGGTGGTGAGCGGGTGGTGAGTGGGTGTGAGTGGTGAGTGGGTGAGTGGGTGAGTGTGTGAGTGGTGAGTGGGGTGTGAGAGTGCGAGAAGGTCATCCTGGTGAGTGGTGGTGGTGAGGGTGTGGGGGGTGAGTGTGGTGAGTGGTGGTGGTGAGTGTGAGTGGGGTGAGTGTGAGTGGTGAGTGGGTGAGTGGTGAGTGGTGAGTGCGTGAGAAGCTCATCCTGGTGATTGGTGGTGGTGAGCGGGTGGTGAGCGGGTGGTGAGTGGGGTGTGAGTGGTGAGTGTGTGAGTGGGTGAGTGGGTGAGTGTGTGAGTGGTGAGTGGGTGAGAGTGCGAGAAGGTCATCCTGGTGAGTGGTGGTGGTGAGGGTGTGGGGGGTGAGTGTGGTGAGTGGTGGTGGTGAGTGTGAGTGGGGAGTGTGTGAGTGGTGAGTGTGGTGAGTGGGTGAGTGGTGAGTGTGTGAGAAGGTCATCCTGGTGGTGGTGGTGGTGGTGATGGTGGTGAGTGGGTCAGTGGGTGAGAGTGTGAGAGTGTAAGTGGGTGAGTGGGGTGGTGAGTGGTTGAGGCCATCCTGGTGAGTGGTGTTGGTGAGTGGTGAGTGTGTGAGTGTGTGAGTGGTGAGTGTGTGAGAAGGTCATCCTGGTGGGTGGTGAGTGGGTGGTGGTGAGTGTGAGTGGTGAGAGTGTGAGAGTGGTGAGCGTGTGAGTGTGTGAGTGGTGAGTGTGTGGAGAGTGAGTGGTGGTGTATGAGAAGGTCATCCTGGTGGGTGGTGAGTGGGTGGTGAGTGTGAGTGGTGAGAGTGGTGAGAGTGGTGAGCGTGTGAGTGTGTGAGTGGTGAGTGGTGAGTGTGTGAGAGTGAGTGGTGAGTGTATGAGAAGGTCATCCTGGTGGGTGGTGAGTGGGTGGTGAGTGTGAGTGGTGAGAGTGTGAGATGGTGAGCGTGTGAGTGTGTGAGTGGTGAGTGGTGAGTGTGTGAGAGTGAGTGGTGAGTGTATGAGAAGGTCATCCTGGTGGGTGGTGGTGGTGAGTGGTGAGTGAGTGGGTGAGAGTGTGAGAAGGTCATCCTGGTGAGTGGTGGTGGTGAGTGGTGAGTGAGTGGGTGAGTGGGTGAGAGTGTGAGAAGGTCATCCGTGGTGAGTGTTGGTGAGTCTGGTGGGTGGGTGAGAGTGTGCGAGTGTGTGAGTGTGTGAGTGTGTGAGAGTGAGTGGTGAGTGTGTGAGAGTGCGTGGTGAATGTGTGAGAAGGTCATCCTGGTGAGTGAGTGGTGAGTGGGTGGGTGGTGAGTGGGTGAGAGTGCGAGAGTGCGAGTGGTGTGTGTGTGTGTGAGCGTGTGTATGAGTGAGCGAGTGTGTGTGCGTGTGTATGAGCGTGTGTGTGTGCGAGTGTGTGTTGTGTGCGCGAGTGTGTGTGTGTGCGCGAGTGTGTGTGTGTGTGAGTGAGTGCGTGTGTGCTGTGTGAGCGAGTGCGTGTGTGCTGTGTGAGCGAGTGCGTGTGTGCTGTGTGAGTGTGGTGTGAGTGTGTGTGTGAGTGAGTGAATGTGGTGCTGTGTGTGAGTGAGTGTGTGCTGTGTGTGAGTGAGTGTGTGCTGTGTGTGAGTGAGTGTGTGCTTTGTGAGTGAGTGCGTGTGTGCTGTGTGAGTGTGTGTGCTGTGTGTGAGTGCGTGAGTGTGCTGTGTGCGTGGGGTGTGTGTGCTGCGTGTGTGGTGCGTGTGTGTGCTGTGTGGCTTCTCACTGGACCCCTTTGCCCCTCTCCCTGGCACCGCCTCAGTCGGAGATGGAGCGCCAGAAGCTGCTGGCGCGCTTTGCCGAGCTGAAGGATCATGAAGCGTGAGTCGCCCCGTTCTGTAGTGTGTAGTGTAGTGTGTAGTGTATAGTGTATAGTGTAGTGTGTAGTGTGTAGGGTATAGTGTGTAGTGTAGTGTAGTAACAATAGTGTAGTGTATAGTGTAGTGTATCTTAGTGTAGTGTATAGTGTAGTGTACTAGTACAGCACTAGTGTATAGTGTAGTGTATAGTGTAGTATACTAGTATATAATAGTGTAGTGTATAGTGTAGTGTGTAGTGTATCTTAGTGTAGTGTGTAGTGTATAGTGTATCTTAGTGTAGTGTATAATGTAGTGTATCTTAGTGTAGTGTATAGTGTAGTGTGTAGTGTAGTGTATCTTAGTGTAGTGATAGTGTAGTATACTAGTATATAATAGTGTAGTGTAGTGTGTAGTGCAGAGGTGGGAACTCGAGTCATGTGACTTGGACTCGAGTCATGAATTTGAGACTTCAGACTCGACTTGGACTTGCATAACAATGACTTGTTCCCACCTCTGGTGTAGTGTATAGTGTAGTGTGTAGTGTATAGTGTATCTTAGTGTAGTGTATAATGTAGTGTGTAGTGTATAATGTAGTGTGTAGTGTGTAGTGTATCTTAGTGTAGTGTAGTGTGTAGTGTATAGTGTATCTTAGTGTAGTGTATAGTGTAGTGTGTAGTGTATAGTGTATCTTAGTGTAGTGTATAGTGTAGTGTGTAGTTGTATAGTGTATCTTAGTGTAGTTATAATGTAGTGTATCTTAGTGTAGTGTGTAGTGTATAGTGTATCTTAGTGTAGTGTATAATGTAGTGTATCTTAATGTAGTGTGTAGTGTAGTGTATCTTAGTGTAGTGTATAATGTAGTGTATCTAGTGTAGTGTGTAGTGTATAGTGTATCTTAGTGTAGTGTATAATGTAGTGTATCTTAATGTAGTGTGTAGTGTAGTGTATCTTAGTGTAGTGTATAGTGTATAGTAGTGTAGTGTGTAGTGTAGTGTATCTTAGTGTAGTGTGTAGTGTATAGTGTATCTTAGTGTAGTGTGTAGTGTATCTTAGTATAGTGTATAGTAGTGTAGTGTATCTTAGTGTAGTGTATAGTGTATCTTAGTGTAGTGTGTAGTGTATCTTAGTATAGTGTATAGTAGGTAGTGTATCTTAGTGTAGTGTGTAGTGTAGTGTGTAGTGTATAGTGTATCTTAGTGTAGTGTGTAGTGTATCTTAGTGTAGTGTAGTAACAATAGTGTAGTGTATAGTAGTGTAGTGTATAGTAGTGTAGTGTATAGGTATTGTATAATAGTGTATGTGGATAGTGTAGTGTAGTGTGTAGCAGAGGTGTGGACTCGAGTCATGTGACTTGGACTCGAGTCATGAATTTGATGACTTCAGACTCGACTCGGCAAAATGTACAAAGACTTGCAACTCGACTTGGATTTGCATAACAATGACTTTGTCCCACCTCTGGTGTGTAGTGTATAGTAGTGTATTGTGTAGTGTAGTATAGTGTAGTGTGTAGTGTATAGTGTAGTGTATCTTAGTGTAGTGGATAGTGTAGTGTGTAGTGTGTAGTGTAGTGTGTAGTGTGTAGTGTAGTATAGTGTAGTGTGTAGTGTATAGTGTAGTGTATCTTAGTGTAGTGGATAGTGTAGTGTGTAGTGTAGTGTGTAGTGTATAGTAGTGTAGTGTATAGTAGTGTATAGTAGTGTAGTGTATAATCGTGTAGTCTATAGTAGTGTAGTGAATAGTGTATAGTAGTGTATAGTAGTGTATAGCAAAGTGTTCAGCATTGGCAGCGTGGGGTGTTGGCACACGCCTAGCGGCCCCCCCCCCCATCTCCCCCACAGGTGCCGGCTTGACATCATGTCCCTAGTGGACACGCAGACTGATGAGGGGGGGCTCAGGCAGCAGCTGCAGCTACCTGCTGAGTTTTCAGGAACTCATCAATGAGCTGGAGGTACCACCACCACCACCATCGAAACATCCTCACTCTCTCACTCACTCACTCTCTCAGCTCAGGTCACTCACTCTCTCTCTCACTCACTCTCACTCACTCCTCCTCTCACTCACTCTCCACTCACTCTCAGCTCACTCACTCTCAGCTCACTCACTCTCTCACTCACTCACTCACTCTCTCACTCTCTCACTCTCTCACTCTCTCACTCTCTCACTCAGTCACTCACTCTCTCACTCACTCTCACTCACTCACTCGCTCACTCTCTCACTCTCTCACTCTCACTCACTCACTCTCTCACTCACACTCACTCACTCACTCTCTCACTCACTCTCTCACTCACTCTCACTCACTCTCTCACTCTCTCACTCTCTCACTATCTCACTCACTCTCTCACTTACTCTCTCACTCACTCACTCACTTCACTCACTCACTCGCTCACTCTCTCACTCTCTCACTCTCACTCACTCACTCTCTCACTCACTCTCATCACTCATCACTCTCTCACTCACCTCTCTCTCACTCACTCACTCACATTCTCTCTCTCACTCACTCTCTCACTCACTCTCTCACTCTCACTCACTCACTCTCCACTCACTTCTCACTCACTCACCACTCTCTCACTCACTCTCTCTCTCACTCACTCTCTCACTCACTCTCTCACTCACTCTCTCTCACTCACTCACTCTCTCACTCACATCTCTCTCACACTCTCTCACTCACTCTCTCACTCACTCTCTCTCACTCACTCCTCTCACTCCATCTCCAGCTCACTCCTCTCTCACCTCCTCTCTCTCTCTCTCAATCACTCTCTCTCCACACTCTCTCACTCACTCTCCTCACCACTATCTCACTCACTCCCTACTCTCTCACGCACGTCTCTCACTCACTCTCTCACTCACTCTCACTCACTCTCTCACTCTCTCACTCACACTCTTCTCACTCACTCTCTCACTCACTCTCTCACTCACTCTCTCACTCTCTCACTCACACTCTCCTTCACTCACTCTCACTCTGCCCCACAGCCAGTGTCCGGTGTGCTTTTACTTTCCAAAGCATTCAGTGTACCTGCCTTTACGGCAATAAACACTCATCGTCATCACACACCACGTCGCCACCGCTCACAGCCAGTGTCCGGTGTGCTCTTCATCCGGCCTCTCACACCCCTTCACCTAGCAGAGTAGCTCTTCCGCTCCCACCTCCTCACCCTCCTCCCCAGCCGGCGGCGGCGACGGTAGTGGTGTCCTCTTCAATGCCTCGGGGGGGAAGGGGGTGATGGGGGGGGATGGCGGCTGCTTTCGGACCTTGTTCATCAAGGCTTTACCCGGAAGATTTCCTGGCGGCTATATCCGAACGTGCTCGGGTCCTGGACCACACGCCGAGCTGTGCTCATAAAGTTCTTCCTGTTGGGGAAACTGTCCTGCACGGACACTCACTCATATGTACATTCACTCACTCACACGTACACTCACTCACACGTATACTCACACAGACACTCACACGTACACTCACTCACACGCACACACACTCACTCACACATACATTCACTCACTCACCGTACACTCACTCACACGTACACTCACACAGACACTCACACGTACACTCACTCACACGTACACTCACTCACACGTACACTCACACGTACACTCACTCACACGTACACTCACACGTACACTCACACGTACACTCACTCACACGTACACTCACTCACACGTACACTCACACGTACACTCACTCACACAGACACTCGTACACTCACTCACTCACACGTACACTCACTCACACGTACACTCACTCACACGTACACTCACACGTACACTCCCACGCACACTCACTCACACGTACACTCACACGTACACTCACACGTACACTCACTCACACGTACACTCACTCACACGTACACTCACACGTACACTCACTCACACGTACACTCACACGTACACTCAAACGTACACTCACTCACACGTACACTCACACGTACACTCACTCACACGTACACTCACACGTACACTCACAGTACACACTCACACGTACACGTACCTCACACGTACACTCACTCACACGTTCACTCACACGTACACTCACTCATACGTACACTCACTCATACGTACACTCACTCACATGTAACACCTCACACGTACACTCACTCATACGTACACTGACTCACACGTACCTCACACGTACACGCACGGACACTCTCACTCACACAGACACTCACACAGACGTTACACTCACTCACACGTACACTCACTCACACGTACACTCACACGTACACATCACACTTACACTCACTCACATGGACACTCACCTCACACGTACACTCACTCACACGTAACACTCACACTTACACTCACACGTACACTCACTCACACGGACACATCACTCACTCACCACGTACACTCACTCACACGTACACTCACTCACACGTACACTCACATGTACATCACTCACACGGACACTCACTCACTCACACAGACACTCACTCACACGTACACTCACTCACACGTACACTCACTCACACGTACACTCACACGTACACTCACTCACACGACACTCGTACACTCACTCACTCTCACGTACACTCACTCACACGTACACTCACTCACACGTACACTCACACGTACACTCACACGTACACTCACTCACACGGACACTCACTCACACGTACACTCACTCACACGTACACTCACTCGCACGTACACTCACACGTACACTCACTCACACGTACACTCACTCACACGTACACTCACTCACACGTACACTCACACGTACACTCACTCACACGTACACTCACACGTACACTCACTCACACGTTCACTCACATGTACACTCACTCATACGTACACTCACTCACATGTACACTCACACGTACACTCACTCATACGTACACTGACTCACACGTACACTCACACGTACACTCACACGGACACTCACTCACACAGACACTCACTCACACGTACACTCACTCACACGTACACTCACACGTACACTCACTCACACGTACACTCACTCACACGTTCACTCACACGTACACTCACTCACACGTACACTCACTTCACAGTTACACTCACACTACACTAACGTTCCACTTCACTCACCGTTACACTCACTATCCATACGTACACTCACATGTACACGTACATCACTCATACGTACACTGACTCACACGTACACTCACACGTACACTCACGGACACTCACTCACACGTACACTCACTCACACGTACACTCACTCACACGGACACTCAACTCACACGTACACTCACTCACACGGACACTCACTCACTCACACGTACACTCACTCACACGTACACTCACTCACACGTACACTCACACGTACACTCACTCACACGTACACTCACCTCTACGTACACTGACTCACACGTACACTAACACGTACACTCACACGTACACTCACTCACAGTACACTCACTCACACGTACACTCACACGGGACACTCACTCACACAGACACTCACTCACACGTACACTCACACGTACACTCACTCACACGTACACTCACACGTACACTCACTCACACTTACACTCACTCACACGGACACTCACTCACTCACACGTACACTCACTCACACGTACACTCACTCACACGTACACTCACACGGACACTCACTCACACAGACACTCACTCACACGTACACTCACACGTACACTCACACGTACACTCACTCACACAGACACTCACACGTACACTCACTCGTACACTCACTCACACGTACACTCACCTCACACGTACACTCACACGTACACTCACTCATACGTACACTGACTCACACGTTACACTCACACGGGACACTCACTCACACAGACACTCACTCACACGTACACTCACACGTACACTCACTCACACGTACACTCACACGTACACTCACTCACACGGACACTCACTCACTCACACGTACACTCACTCACACGTACACTCACACGTACACTCACTCACACGTACACTCACTCACACGTACACTCACTCACACGTACACTCACACGTACACTCACTCACACGTTCACTCCACACGTACACTCACTCATACGTACACTCACTCACACGTACACTCACTCACACGTACACTCACACGTACGTACCTGACTCGCATGTACACTCACACGTACACTCACTCATACGTACACTGACTCACACGTACACTCACACGTACACTCACGACACTCACTCACACAGACACTCACTCACACGGACACTCACTCACACGTACACTCACTCACACGGACACTCACTCACACGTACACTCACTCACACGTACACTCACTCACACGTACACTCACACGTACACTCACTCACACGTACACTCACTCACACGTACACTCACACGTACACTCACACGTACACTCACTCACACGTACACTCACTCACACGTACACTCACACGTACACTCACTCACACGGACACTCACTCACTCACACGTACACTCACTCACACGTACACTCACACGTACACTCACTCACACGTACACTCACTCACACGTACACTCACACGTACACTCAACTCACACTTACACTCACACGTACACTCACACGTACACTCACTCACACGTACACTCACTCACACGTACACTCACAAGTACATCTCACTCACACAGACACTCGTACACTCACTCACTCACCACGTACACTCATCTCACACGTACACTCACTCACACGTACACTCACACGTACACTCACAAGCACACTCACTCACACGTACACTCACACGTACACTCACACGTACACTCACTCACACGTACACTCACTCACACGTACACTCACACGTTACACTCACTCACACGTACACTCACACGTACACTCAAACGTACACTCACTCACACGTACACTCACACGTACACTCACTCACACGTACACTCACACGTACACTCCACACGTACACTCACTCACACGTACACTCACACGTACACTCACTCACACGTTCACATCACACGTACACTCACTCATACGTACACTCACTCATACGTACACTCACTCACATGTACACTCACACGTACACTCACTCATACGTACACTGACTCACACGTACACTCACACGTACACTCACGGACACTCACTCACACAGACACTCACACAGACGTACACTCACTCACACGTACACTCACTCACACGTACACTCACACGTACACTCACACGTACACTCACTTCACATGGACACTCACTCACACGTACACTCACTCACACGTACACTCACACGTACACTCACACGTACACTCACTCACACGGTACACTCACTCACTCACACGTACACTCACTCACACGTACACTCACTCACACGTACACTCACATGTACACTCACTCACACGGACACTCACTCCCTCACACAGACACTCACTCACACGTACACTCACTCACACGTACACTCACTCACACGTACACTCACACGTACACTCACACGTATACTCACTCACACGTACACTCACATGTACACTCACTCACACAGACACTCGTACACTCACTCACTCTCACGTACACTCACTCACACGTACACTCACTCACACGTACACTCACACGTACACTCACACGTACACTCACTCACACGGACACTCACTCACACGTACACTCACTCGCACGTACACTCACTCGCACGTACACTCACCACGTACACTCACTCACACGTACACTCACTCACACGTACACTCACTCACACGTACACTCACACGTACACTCACTCACACGTACACTCACACGTACACTCACTCACACGTTCACTCACATGTACACTCACTCATACGTACACTCACTCACATGTACACTCACACGTACACTCACTCATACGTACACTGACTCACACGTACACTCACACGTACACTCACACGGACACTCACTCACACAGACACTCACTCACACGTACACTCACTCACACGTACACTCACACGTACACTCACTCACACGTACACTCACTCACACGTACACTCACACGTACACTCACTCACACGTACACTCACTCACACGTACACTCACACGTACACTCACTCACACGTTCACCTCACACGTACACTCACTCATACGTACACTCACATGTACACGTACACTCACTCATACGTACACTGACTCACACGTACACTCACACGCACACTCACGGACACTCACTCACACGTACACTCACTCACACGTACACTCACTCACACGTACACTCACTCACACGGACACTCACTCACTCACACGTACACTCACTCACACGTACACTCACTCACACGTACACTCACACGTACATCACTCACACGTACACTCACTCATACGTACACTGACTCACACGTACACTAACACGACACTCACACGTACACTCACTCACACGTACACTCACTCACACGTACACTCACACGGACACTCACTCACACAGACACTTCACTCACACGTACACGCACACGTACACTCACTCACACGTACATCAACACGTACACTCACTCACACGTACACTCACTCACAACGGACACTCACTCCTACACGTACACTCACTCACACGTACACTCACTCACACATACACTCACACGGACACTCACTCACACAGACACTCACTCACACGTACACTCACCGTACACTCCACGTAACTCACTCACACACCTCACACGTACACTCACGCGTACACTCACTCACACGTACACTCACTCACACGTACACTCACCCGTACACTCACTCATACGTACACTGACTCACCGTACACTCACACGGACACTCACTCACACAGACACTCACTCACACGTACACTCACACGTACACTCACTCACACATACACTCACACGTACACTCACTCACACGGACACTCACTCACTCACACGTACACTCACTCACACGTACACTCACACGTACACTCACTCACACGTACACTCACTCACACGTACACTCACTCACACGTACACTCACTCACACGTACACTCACACGTACACTCACTCACACGTTCACTCACACGTACACTCACTCATACGTACACTCACTCACCACGTACACTCACTCACACGTACACTCACACGTACGTACACTGACTCGCATGTACACTCCACGTACACTCACTCATACGTACACTGACTCACACGTACACTCACACGTACACTCACGGACACTCACTTCACACAGACACTCACTCACACGGACACTCACTCACACGTACACTCACTCCACGGACACTCACTCACACGTACACTCACTCACACGTACACTCACTCACACGTTACACTCACATGTACACTCACTCACACGACACTCCACTCACACGTACACTCACACGTACACTCACCGTACACTCACTCACACGTACACCACTCACACGTACACTCACACGTACACTCACTCACACGGACACTCACTCACTCACACGTACACTCACTCACACGTACACTCACACGTACACTCACTCACACAGACACTCACACGTACACTCACTCGTACACTCACTCACACGTACACTCACTCACAGTACACTCACACGTACACTCACTCATACGTACACTGGCTCACCCGTACACTCACACGTACACTCACACGGACACTCACTCACACAGACACTCACTCACACGTACACTCACACGTACACGCACTCACACGGCACTCACTCACTCACACGTACACTCACTCACACATACACTCACACGTACACTCACTCACACGTACACTCACACGTACACTCACTCACACGTACACTCACACGTACACTCACACGTACACTCACTCACACGTACACTCACACGTACACTCACTCACACGTTCACTCACACGTACACTCACTCATACGTACACTCACTCATGACGTACATCACTCACATGTACACTCACACGTACACTCACTCATACGTACACTGACTCACACGTACACTCACACGTACACTCCGGGACACTCACTCCACAGACACTCACACAGACGTACACTCACTCACACGTACACTCACTCACACGTACACTCACACGTACACTCACACGTACACTCACTCACATGGGACACGCACTCACACGTACACTCACTCACACCGTACACTCACACGTACACTCACACGTACACTCACTCACACGGACAACTCACTCACTCACACGTACACTCACTCACACGTACACTCACTCACAAGTACACTCACATGTACACTCACTCACACGGACACTCACTCACTCACACAGACACTCACTCACACGTACACTCACTCACACGTACACTCACTCACACGTACACTCACACGTACACTCACACGTATACTCACTCACACGTACACTCACATGTACACTCACTCACACAGACACTCGTACACTCACTCACTCTCACGTACACTCACTCACACGTACACTCACTCACACGTACACTCACACGTACACTCACACGTACACTCACTCACACGCACACTCACTCACACGTACACTCACTCGCACGTACACTCACTCGCACGTACACTCACACGTACACTCACTCACACGTACACTCACTCACACGTACACTCACTCACACGTACACTCACACGTACACTCACTCACACGTACACTCACACGTACACTCACTCACACGTTCACTCACATGTACACTCACTCATACGTACACTCACTCACATGTACACTCACACGTACACTCACTCATACGTACACTGACTCACACGTACACTCACACGTACACTCACACGGACACTCACTCACACAGACACTCACTCACACGTACACTCACTCACACGTACACTCACACGTACACTCACTCACACGTACACTCACTCACACGTACACTCACACGTACACTCACTCACACGTACACTCACTCACACGTACACTCACACGTACACTCACTCACACGTTCACTCACACGTACACTCACTCATACGTACACTCACATGTACACGTACACTCACTCATACGTACACTGACTCACACGTACACTCACACGTACACTCACGGACACTCACTCACACGTACACTCACTCACACGGACACTCACTCACACGTACACTCACTCACACGGACACTCACTCACTCACACGTACACTCACTCACACGTACACTCACTCACACGTACACTCACACGTACACTCACTCACACGTACACTCACTCATACGTACACTGACTCACACGTACACTAACACGTACACTCACACGTACACTCACTCTCACACGTACACTCACTCACACGTACACTCACACGGACACTCACTCACACAGACACTCACTCACACGTACACTCACACGTACACTCACTCACACGTACACTCACACGTACACTCACTCACACGTACACTCACTCACACGGACACTCACTCACTCACACGTACACTCACTCACACGTACACTCACTCACACCTACACTCACACGGACACTCACTCACACAGACACTCACTCACACGTACACTCACACGTACACTCACACGTACACTCACTCACACAGACACTCACACGTACACTCACCCGTACACTCACTCACACGTACACTCACTCACACGTACACTCACACGTACACTCACTCATACGTACACTGACTCACACGTACACTCCACGGACACTCACTCACACAGACACTCACTCACACGTACACTCACACGTACACTCACTCACACATACACTCACACGTACACTCACTCACACGGACACTCACTCACTCACACGTACACTCACTCACACGCACACTCACACGTACACTCACTCACACGTACACTCACTCACACGTACACTCACTCACACGTAACACTCACTCACACGTACACTCACACGTACACTCACTCACACGTTCACTCACACGTACACTCACTCATACGTACACTCACTCACACGTACACTCACTCACACGTACACTCACACGTACGTACACTGACTCGCATGTACACTCACACGTACACTCACTCATACGTACACTGACTCACACGTACACTCACACGTACACTCACGGACACTCACTCACACAGACACTCACTCACACGGACACTCACTCACACGTACACTCACTCACACGGACACTCACTCACACGTACACTCACTCACACGTACACTCACTCACACGTACACTCACACGTACACTCACTCACACGTACACTCACTCACACGTACACTCACACGTACACTCACACGTACACTCACTCACACGTACACTCACTCACACGTACACTCACACGTACACTCACGTTCACACGGACACTCACTCACTCACACGTACACTCACTCAAACGTACACTCACACGTACACTCACTCACCACAGACACTCACACGTACACTCACTCGTACACTCACTCACACGTACACTCACTCACACGTACACTTCACACGTCCATCATCATACGTACACTGGCTCACACGTACACTCACACGTACACTCACACGGACACTCACTCACACAGACACTCACTCACACGTACACTCACACGTACACGCACTCACACGGACACTCACTCACTCACACGTACACTCACTCACACGTACACTCACACGTACCACTCACTCACACAGAAACTCACTCACACGTACACTGACTCACATGTACACTCACACGGACACTCACTCACACAGACTACTCACTCACACGTACACCACACGTACACTCACACGTACACTCACTCACACGGACACTCACTCACTCACACGTACACTCACTCACACGTACACTCACACGTACACTCACTCACACGTACACTCACACGTACACTCACTCACACCAGACACTCACACGTACACTCACACGTACACTCACTCACACAGACACTCACTCACACGTACCCTCCACGTACCACTCACTCCACCGTACACTCACTCACACAGACACTCACTCACACGTACCACTCACTCACACGTACACTCACACGTACACTCACACGTACACTCACTCACACCGACACTCACTCACACGTACACTCACTCACACGTACACTCACACGTACACTCACACGTACACTCACTCACACAGACACTCACTCACACGTACACTCACTCACACGTACATTCACACGTACACTCACACGGGCCACTCACTCACACGTACACTCACACGTACACTCACTCACACGTACACTCACTCACACGTACACTCACTCACACGCTCACTCACACGGACACTCACTCACACAGACACTCACTCACACGTACACTCACTCACACGGACACTCCTCACACGTACACTCACTCACAAGTACACTCACACGTACACTCACCACACGCACACTCACACGTACACTCACTCACACGTACACTCACACGTACACTCACACGTACACTCACACGTACACTCACTCACACAGACACTCACTCACACGTACACTCACTCACACGTACACTCACACGGACACTCACTCACACAGACACTCACTCACACGTACACTCACACGTACACTCACTCACACGTACACTCACACGTACACTCACTCACACGTACACTCACTCACACGGAACACTCACTCACTCACACGTACACTCACTCACACGTACACTCACTCACACATACACCTCACACGGACACTCACTCACACAGACACTCACTCACACTACACTCACACGTACACTCACACGTACACTCACTCACACAGGACACTCACACGTACACTCACTCGTACACTCACCTCACACGTACACTCACTCACACGTACACTCACACGTACACTCACTCATACGTACACTGACTCAACACGTACACTCACACGGACACTCACTCACACAGACACTCACTCACACGTCACACTCACACGTACACTCACTCACACATCCACTCACACGTACACTCACTCACACGGACACTCACTCACTCACACGTACACTCACTCACACGTACACTCACACGTACCTCACTCACACGTACACTCACTCACACGTACACTCACTCACACGTACACTCACTCACACGTACACTCCACGTACACTCACTACACGTTCACTCACACGTACACTCACTCATACGTACACTCACTCACACGTTCACTCACCACACGTACACTCACACGTACGTACACTGACTCGCATGTACACTCACACGTACACATCAACTCAGACGTACACCCCGTACACTCACGACGTACACTCACCGGCACTCACTCACCAGGACACTCACTCACACGTACACTCACTCACACTGACACCTCACTCACACGTACACTCACTCACACGTACACTCACTCACACGTACACTCACTCACACACTACCCACGTACACTCACTCACACGTACACTCACACGTACACTCACACGTACACTCACTCACACGTACACTCACTCACACGTACACTCACACGTACACTCACTCACACGGACACTCACTCACTCACACATACACTCACTCACACGTACACTCACACGTACACTCACTCACACAGACACTCACACGTACACTCACTCGTACACTCACTCACACGTTACACTCACTCACACGTACACTCACACGTACACTCACTCATACGTACACTGGCTCACACCGTACACTCACACGTACACTCACACGGACACTCACTCCACACAGACACTCACTCACACGTACACTCACACGTACACTCACTCACACGGGACACTCACCTCACTCACACCGTACACTCACTCACACGTACACTCACACGTACACTCACTTCACACAGAAACTCACTCACACGTACACTGACTACATGTACACTCACACGGACACTCACTCACACAGACACTCACTCACACGTACACTCACACGTACACTCACACGTACACTCACTCACCACGGACACTCACTCACTCACACGTACACTCACTCACACGTACACTCACACGTACACTCACTCACACGTACACTCACACGTACACTCACTCACACAGACACTCACACGTACACTCACACGTACACTCACTCACACAGACACTCACTCACACGTACACTCACACGTACACTCACTCACACAGACACTCACTCACACGTACACTCACTCACACGTACACTCACACGTACACTCACACGTACACTCACTCACACAGACACTCACTCACACGTACACTCACTCACACGTACACTCACACGTACACTCACACGTACACTCACTCACACAGACACTCACTCACACGTACACTCACTCACACGTACATTCACACGTACACTCACACGGACACTCACTCACAACGTACACTCACACGTACACTCACTCACACGTACACTCACTCACACGTACACTCACTCACACGTACACTCACTCACACGACACTCACTCACACAGACACTCACTCACACGTACACTCACTCACACGGACAACTCACTCACACGTACACTCACTCACACGTACACTCACACGTCACACTCACTCACACGCACACTCACACGCACACTCACTCACACGTACACTCACACGTACACTCACACGTACACTCACTCACACAGACACTCACTCACACGTACACTCACTCACACGTACACTCACACGTACACTCACACATACACTCACTCACACAGACACTCACTCACACGTACACTCACACGTACACTCACACGTACACTCACTCACACGTACACTCACTCACACGTACACTCACACGTACACTCACTCACACGTACACTCACTCACACGTACACTGACTCACACGTACACTCACTCACACGGACACTCACACAGACACTCACTCACAGTACACTCACTCACACGGACACTCACTCACACGTACACCACTCACGTAACTCACACGTACACTCCCACGTACAACTCACTACACGCACACTCACTCACACGTACACTCACTCACACGGACACTCACTCACACGTACACTCACTCACACGTACACTCACTCACACGTACACTCACTCACCCGTACATCCTCCACACGTACACTCCACTCAGACACTCACTCACACGTACACTCAACTCACTCCACGTACCCTCACTCACACGTACACTCACTACCACGTACACTCACTCACACGTACCACTCCACATGCAGCGTCCCCCGACTCCTCCATTGAGCTCATGCCCTCCAAGGTGCGGGAGGTGCTGGTGGATGGAGAGGTGGAGGTGGTAGGGGTGGTGGTTGTGGAGGGTGGTGGTGGTGGTGGTGGTGGAGGTGGTTGTGGTGGAGGTAGTAGGACGGTGGTGGTGGAGGTGGTGGTGGTGAGGGTGGAGGTGGTTGTAGTGGAGGTGGTGGTTGTAGTGGAGGTAGTAGGACGGTGGTGGAGGCAGTTGTAGTGGTGGTGGTGGTGGCGACTAGCAGCACTTGCCCCTACACCGTTAGAGGCTACACGGCGGGGTGGGCGCGTTGACCTCCGCCTTTTGTTCGCGACGCAGCTGAAGTCGTTCGCGGCCAAGCCGGTGGTGGACACGGACTCGCTGCCGCAGCTAAAGAGCGGCGGGCGACGGAGCAAGATTATTGCGCCCTACAGGGTGACCGCACGTACACGCACGTACACTCACGTACAGTCGCGCACGCGCACACGTGTACACGTACAGTCACGCACGCACGCGCACACGGGTACACGCGCGTACAGTCACGCACGTACATACGTACGTACGCGCGTAACACATACGTACACACTCACGCACGCGCGTGCACTGCTACTATTACTAAACGTGTTGTGGTGGTGGTGGTGGTGTCTCTGTGCTGTGCAGTGTCGCTGTAACGGACGCTGTGATACGCGGCATTGTGGCTACTACTACTGCTACTACTGCTGCTACTAAGCGTGTGGTGGTGGTGGTGTCTCTGTGCTGTGCAGTGTCGCTGTAAAGAAACACTGTGAAACGCTGCGTTGTGGCTGCAAACGTGCAGGAGTGGCGTGCTCTCGCCAACGCTGCTGCTGTGACCACCACATGTGCAGAAACCGCAGCCACGCGGTGAGGCCAGTGCAGCTGCAGGTGCAGCTGGGGGTGCAGCTGGTTGATGCGGGTGCAGCTGCGAGTGCTGTGGGTGTTGTGGGGGGTAGCGGAAGCAGTAGCAAACGAGGGTTTAGGTGGTAGTGATAGGGGTTGTGGTAGTGATAGGGGTTGTGGTAGTGATGTGGTGTGTGGTAGTGATAGGGGTTGTGGTAGTGATAGGGGTTGTGGTAGTGGTAGGGTTGTGGTAGTGGTAGGGGTTGTGTGGTGATAGGGGTTGTGGTAGTGGTAGGGTTGTGGTAGTGGTAGGGGTTGTGGTGGTGTAGAGGGTTGTGGTGGTGATAGGGGTTGTGGTGGTGATAGGGGTTGTGGTGGTGATAGGGGTTGTGGTAGTGGTAGGGGTTGTGGTAGTGGTAGGGGTTTGTGGTAGTGATAGGGGTTGTGGTAGTGGTAGGGGTTGTGGTGGTGATAGGGGTTGTGGTGGTGATCGGGGTTGTGGTAGTGATAGGGGTTGTGGTGGTGATAGGGGTTGTGGTGGTGATAGGGGTTGTGGTAGTTTATAGGGGTTGTGGTGGTGATAGGGGTTGTGGTAGTGGTAGGGGTTGTGGTAGTGATAGGGGTTGTGGTAGTGGTAGGGGTTGTGGTAGTGAAGGGGTTGTGGTAGTGGTAGGGGTTGGGGTGGTGATAGGGGTTGTGGTGGTGATAGGGGTTGTGGTGGTGATAGGGGTTGTGGTGGTGATAGGGGTTGTGGTAGTGGTAGGGGTTGTGGTAGTGGTAGGGGTTGTGGTAGTGATAGGGTTGTGGTAGTGGTAGGGGTTGTGGTGGTGATAGGGGTTGTGGTGGTGATAGGGGTTGTGGTGGTGATAGGGGTTGTGGTAGTGGTAGGGGTTGTGGTAGTGGTAGGGGTTGTGGTAGTGGTAGGGGGGGTAGTGGTAGGGGTTGTGGTGGTGATAGGGGGGGGTAGTGGTAGGGGTTGTGGTGGTGATAGGGGTTGTGGTAGTGGTAGGGGTTGTGGTGGTGATAGGGGTTGTGGTAGTGGTAGGGGTTGTGGTGGTGATAGGGGTTGTGGTAGTAGTAGGGGTTGTGGTGGTGATAGGGGTTGTGGTGGTGATAGGGGGGGTAGTGGTAGGGGTTGTGGTGGTGATGGGGGGGGGTAGTGGTAGGGGTTGTGGTGGTGATAGGGGTGGTCGTAGCTGGAGGGGGTTAGTGAGTAGCAACAGGATGATGATGATGGTGATGATGGTGATGATGATGGTGATGATGATGGTGATGATTATGGGGTGATGTATGATGGTGATGATGGTGATGAGTGATGGTGATGATGATGGTGATGATGGTGTGTGATGGTGATGATGATGATGGTGAGTGTGGTGGTTTGATGATGATGTGGTGATGATGATGAGGTGGTGATGATGTGGTGATGATGGTGGTGATGAGGTGGTGATGATGATGATGGTGATGATGATGTGATGATGGTGATGATGTCGATGATGGTGATGATGATGGTGATGATAATGGTGGTGATGATGGTGGTGATGATGATGATGGTGGGTGTGATGGTGGTGATGGTGATGATGGTGATGGTGATGATGGTGATGATGAGGGGGTGATGATGATGATGGTGATGATGATGATGATGAATGATGATGATGGTGATGATGTCGATGATGGTGATGTGATGGTGATGATAATTGTGATGATTATGATGATGATGGTGTGTGATGATGATGATGGTGATGATGGGTGGTGATGGTGGTGATGATGGTGGTGATGATGATGATGGTGTGATGATGGTGATGATGGGTGATGATGATGGTGATGATGTCGATGGTGATGATGATAATGGTGATGATGAGGTGATGATGATGATGGTGATGATGTCGATGGTGATGATGATAATGGTGATGATGAGGTGATGCTGGCTAGGGGAGAAGATGGTGGGGGTTGTTTTAAGGGGGTGGGGAACTGAAGCTGCTGCTTGCGGGGCAACACAACACCCCTCGACTGCGGTGAGTTTCACCACGGCGAGTTCACCGCGGTGAACCTGTTCGCGGTGAAACTCTTTGCGGTGAAACTCTTCGCGGTTAAACTCTCCGCGGTGAATCGGAACCCACACCGTCTGCCCAGGGAGTCAAGGTGCGGTCGGAGAAGCTGGAGTCCTCCTTGTTGGACGACTCCCTCAAGAGGGACGACTCCCTCAAGAGGGACGAGCCCAGCGGAGTCGCCCGCCCTCCGGGGGAGTCGTTCTTCATGCTGCCCGACGTCGCTCCATCTCCGCAGGTGCGACCTGGTCGTCGATGATGACGACGCTGCTGCTGCTGCTGCTACTACTACTGCAGCTGCAGCAGCTGCTGCTGCTGCAGCAACAGCCACCGGCGCTATCGTCACTGCCATCATCACCAGGTATCGTCACCAGCTATCACCACCGCCTCTTATCATCACCGCCATCATCACCACCGCCACCCTTACCATTATCTCCCACCCTCACCCACCACCTCCCCACGCTCTCCCCACGCTCACCACCCTCACCACCACCCTCACCACCACCCCCCTCACCACCACCCTCACCCTCACCACCTCCCTCACCACCTCCCTCACCACCACCCTCACCACCACCCTCGCCCACCCTCACCACCACCTCACCACCCTCCCCACCCTCACCATGTCTCCCACCCTCGCCCCCCTCCCACCACCCTCACCACCACCCTCACCACCACCCTCACCACCCTCACCACTCTCCCCACCACCCTCACCCACCACCATCACCACCACCCACCACCACCACCCTCACCACCCTCATCACCACCACCCCCACCACCCTCGCCACCTCCCCACGCTCTCCCACAGGTGCTCAAGGAGTTGGGTGGCACTGGGCTGCTGTCTGCGCTGTCGGACCCCTCTCTGCTCACCAACGCCAGCACCCCCGTTCAAGAGCCACGCGCCAGCGGAGGCAGCACCAGCGGTCGCACCAGCGGAGGTGGTGGTACCAGCGGTGGTGGTGGTGGATGATGTGGTGGTGGTGGTGCTGCTTCTGGAGCTGGGTCACTCGGGGCTCATGGCCGCCTGCTCGCCCGTGCCGCCCATGTAACGTAGTCGCGGCGACGGCGGCGTCTCACACCTTGTTGTTGTGTGTGTTGTTGTGTGTTGGTGTGTTGTTGTGCTTCCTCCGACGAGCGCGGTTTGGCTTGCTGCGTTACGGCGGTGCGAAAGCCGTTCCACGCGTACACACACCAACAACTACCTACACAACAACAACTACCTACACAACAACAACAACAACTACGCACACACCAACAACTACCTACACAACAACAACTACCTACACACCAACAACTACCTACACACCAACAACTACGTACACACCAACACTACCTACACAACAACAACTACCTACACAACAACAACAACAACTACGTACACACCAACAACTACCTACACAACAACTACCTACACAACAACAACAACAACTACGTACACAACAACAACTACGTACACAACAACTACGTACACACACCAACAACTACGTACACACCAACAACTACGTCAACAACAACATCCGCCGTTCACCACTAAGTGGCAGTGACAGCGCTTGTGCCAGGCTAGGTGCACGTTGAGGCCACCACGTGAAGTGTCAAACGCCCCCCGCCGGCAGGAGGTCACGTGGCAGACCCAGCTGGTGCCACGTGTCGACTAAGATGACTGGCCGATGCACCACCTGTGCCAGGCTAGGTACAGGAGGTCACGGGCAGACCCAGCTGGTGCCACGGGTCGACTGACCGAGACGACTGCCCGATGCACCAGCTGTGCCTCCCACTGTGCCAGGCTAGGTGCACGCAAAAGACAAAAATCCCCCGTATAGCCTGAACAGGCTGTCAGGGCAAATGCTTGCTGCTGCTGCTTAGTTGAGTTGGCTCTGCAAGCGTGCGGTGGTGGCGGTGGCGGTGGCGGTAAACGTCGCACTGTGTGTGTGTGGCAAGCCCGTTGTCCGTGAGCTTTTGTCGGAGGGGAAAAATGTTTAGCTGCCAGAGTGTGTCACGCCGTGTCCGTCTTTCTCGCTGTCTCTCTTGTTGTTTTTCTCGCTCTGTCTTTGTCTGTCTCTCTGTCTGTGTGTGTCTCTGTGTGTGTGTGTCTGTCTCAATGTGTGTGTGTGTTTGTATGTCCGTCGACTCGATGGTTGCGTGGTGATGATGGATGCACTGAGTCGGTTCGGATGGATTTAGAGTTCCACGGTTCAGCCACGCGTGACGAATTAGCAGCAGGCAAGATTGTCCGGGTGTGTAGTTGTGTGTGTGGTGTGTGTGTGTGTCCAGTGTGTGTGTGTGTCCAGTGTGCTGTGTCATGTGTGTGGTGCGTGTGTGTGTGCAGTGTGCTGTGTGTGTGTGTGTGTGTGGTGTTGCGGTGTGTGTGGTGCGTTGTGTGTGTGTGTGGTGCGTTGTGTGTTGTGTGGTGCGTTGTGTGTGTCCAGTGTGCTGTGTGTGTGTGTGTCCAGTGTGCTGTGTGTGTGTCCTGTGTGTGTGGTGCGTGTGTGTGTGTGTGGTGCGTTGTGTGTGTGTGTGGTGTGTTGTGTGGTGCGTTGTGTGTGTGTCTCTTCAATGATGTGTAATGTGTGAGTATGAATGTACCTATTGTCATTTTAACACAGACGCTTTCGCTACCAATGTCATCCGTAATTGAGGTTGTGTTTTTTTGGGGTGGGGGGGGTGTGGGGTCTTAGATCGTGTAAGTATATGAATGTGTCGTTAAACCCGCCACCACCCGACACAGCCACCTAGTGAACGTGAGTGTCGTGTGAATAGCACGGGGCCGGTTCGTCACGATCACAGCACACAGCCTAGTGTAGTGTATAGTGTAGTGTATAGTGTAGTGTATAGTGTTGTATACTAGTACAGCAC
>NW_026892209.1:0-25663 GCF_015708825.2 Lethenteron reissneri | reverse complement strand
ACGCACGTGCCACCCACCGTGACGTCCCAACCCGTGCGCTCGACCCGTGTTCTTGCAACAGGCGAGTTTTTCAGGCCCCACAGCGTACAGACGTTGCAATGCGGGCAACAAATCGTAATCGTCTATCTGTGTTCTTTCCCTTGTGATGATGGGACTTTGCAGGATGAACGTTGAGGTTTATACGGGGCACGGGGTGACCAATACGGTCTGAGTTGGCCGCCGTGTGGCGTGTGTGTCCCGGACCGTGGCGATGCTGCTGCTGCTGCTGTATATGTGGAGTGTGCGTCTCTCTCTGTGGCTATGAGATGTTGACTACCTCGCCTGGTCTACAGGAGGTCGTGGGTTCCATCCCAACCCTGGCGATGCCTGCTGCTGCTGTATATGTGGAGTCTGCGTCTCTCTGTGGCTAAGAGATGTTGACTACCTTGCCTGGTCTACAGGAGGTCGTGGGTTCCATCCCAACCCTGGCGATGCCTGCTGCTGCTTGTATATGTGGAGTCTGCGTCTCTCTGTGGCTAAGAGATGTTGACTACCTTGCCTGGTCTACAGGAGGTCATGGGTTCCATTCCAAACCCTGACGATGCCTGCTGCTGTATGTGGAGTCTGCGTCTCTTTCTCTGTGGCTAAGAGATGTTGACTACCTCACCTGGTCTACAGGTCATGGGTTCCATCCCGGACCCTGGCGATGCGCTGCTGCTGCTGCTGTATATGTGGAGTCTGTGCTCTCTCTGTAGTTATGAGATGTTGACTACCTCGCCTGGTCTACAGGAGGTCGTGGGTTCCATCCCAACCCTGCTGCTGCTCTGTATATGTGTCACCGGGTCCTCCGGGTTTTCCCCCTACATGTCGAGTTGACATCTGCACACGTTCAGATTGTTTGGCTGCTACTAGAAATGTTCACGTGATGATGATGGTTCTCCGTGTGTCTCTATGGATCTATACGAGTCCCTGGATGTCTGTGGGTCTGTGTGAGTCTCTCTGAGTATGGGTCTCTATGGGTGTCTATGGATCTCTGTGGGGTCTCTATGGGTGTCTATGGATCTCTGTGGGGTCTCTATGGGAGTGAGAAGGGGGAGGGGGAGTGAGAAGGGGAGGGGGGGAGAAGGGGGAGGGGGGGGGGAGAAGGGGAGGGGGCAGAATGGGGGGAGTTTGTTTGACGATGAAACACAACAAGCGAGGAATAGTTTCCAAACGTAGAACCAAAATCTATTTTATATTTTTCTGTTCTAATACGTCCGTTGTGATGTGTTTGTAAACAAAAACAAGCCAAACAAATACATTTGCGAATTTTTCATGTTTGAGATGACAGATACTTGGTTTACGGCGAGGATTGATGTTATCCTAGATGGGTTTGTTTATAACACGCTTTTATATTTAACAAATTCCGTCTGGAGTTGTGTCCTCTGAGCAGCCGCGCCGAGGGGCGGGGGGGGGCAGGAGGGGGGGAGGGGCGATGGGGGAAGGGGGGGCACGGGGGGCGGGGGGGGAAGGGGGGGCACGGGGGGGGAGGGGCAGGGGGGGAAGGGGGGGGGCACGGGGGGGGGGGGAGGGGCGGGGGGGGTGGCAGGAGGGGGAGGGGCGATGGGGAGGGGGGCACGGGGAGGGCATCTGGGACAGTGACATTTAATTAAAGCGTGGGGGGGGGGGGGTTGATTTAAAGTTTTCGTGACTGCAGGGATTCATCTTCTTGGTTCTTAGGTAAAGTCCCTTCTACGTGACTTCACCGAAAGAGCCAAGAAGATGAAAGCGTGGGGGGTTTTTAATATTTCTAAAAAAAAAATTGTTCACCCGGAAGCTGCACCAAGTGAACTTTGCCCGGGAGGATCAGCAGGAGGAGCACGTGGACACGAGTTCACACCCAGCGCGACCACACACACACACACCGCCACCTCGACCACGATGTCCCCCCTAGGAGGCTCACGTCCACCTTCTTGTGCCTCCCTGGCCACCCTGGTCGGCTTGGCCTCGGTACACGGCCAAGGAACCCCACCGTCACTTGCACCCTTAGAGCAGTCCCAGGGGACAGACGCCCAGACCATGACCAGTCCAGCGATGGCCTCGTCCTCTCCTCCTCCGTCTTCCCTCCTCCTTCTCGGCCTCCCCACCGGGACCCAGAGCTGGCGGGAGGCCGCCCCCGTGCCTGGCGCAGAGCGGCGTGGGCCGCGTCTTCAAGCGCGTCAACGCGGCCGTGGCGAGCGTCGTCTTCCTCGTGGGGAGCGTCGGCAACGCGGCGCTGCTGCTCGGTCTACGGGGACAAGTCGATGATGCGCGACGAGGCCAGCGTCCTCATCGCCAGCCTGCTCTCGGAGACCTCTTCTACATCGTCGTAGACATGCCCGTCAACGTGTACAAGGTGAGGAGGGGGAGGGGGGAGGACGCGCGCACGTGGTGCGGTATCAATAACAACTCGAGTTCTTAGTCACGTGCTGCTACCACGTGATGATTATGCAATTCGTGACAATATTGTCGGGTGTGAGAGGGGGGGTGACGGCAATAATAATGGCATTGAAGCCACCACGGGTTGCCTTACCCCAAACAAACAAGAATGTGGATCATTGTTTTTAATGAACATTGACACAACTCTCATTGACAGTCCTCTGTCAACCCACTTTGAGAAGGGTGTTGCCTGGATGAGGGCCCTCCCCATGCCGCGTCAGCCACGCGGCCTGCTTGACCACGCCTCGCCGTGCTGGCCAGGGACAGGTTGGGGCAGGACCAGTTCAGATGTCACTTGTCACTGATGTTGACCATCGCTGGGAATTGAACTCAACTCGCCGGTTCAATATTACTGTGCGGTAACCACTGCCGCCACTACTACCACTCCACCACGCACCTCGTGTGTGACTTGATAAGTAGCAAGCTTTAAAGCGTTGAATTATATAGACTGCTTCAACATTTCGTTTGCTTCCATATGGGTGATAAACAGATGGACAGAAAATCAGCAACAATTCCCTCTGATGTATCCAGAAAAGCCCCAAGGAGTTTCAAGACTCTGTAGAACGAGCATCCTGCTTGAGGATGTTTGGCCAATCTGTGTAGCTTCTGCACGTGATGGATTCCAGAGACCACTTTGTGGACTGCCCATCTCCAGGGCGCCTCGCAGCCCCAGTGGGTTGGGAGTTTGACGAATCTCTGCGTGATCCACCAATCCCGGCCTCCAGAGCACTGCCTCACAGGCGAACACCAGCGTGTCACCCCCCCCCCCCCCCCCAGCTACAGCATGCGACGGATGTACAACCATCGTAGAGGTCGCGTGTTTTATATTTGCGCGATCTAATCCCAAAAACAATCCCCTTATGGATAATATTGGTCGCCAAAGTCTACGTGTGTGTGTGTACCTGTTGTGTGTGTACCTGTGTACCTGTGTGTGTACCTGTGTGTGTGTACCTGTGTATGTGTACCTGTGCGTGTGTGTGTACCTGTGTGTGTACCTGTGTGTGCCTGTGTGTGTGTGTACCTGTGTGTACCTGTGTGTGTGTGTACCTGTGTGTGTACCTGTGTGTGTGTGTACCTGTGTGTGTGTACCTGTGTGTGTGTGTACCTGTGTGTGTGTGTACCTGTGTGTGTGTACCTGTGTGTGTGTGTGTACCTGTGTGTGTGTGTGTGTACCTGTGTGTGTGTGTACCTGTGTGTGTGTGTGTGTACCTGTGTGTGTGTACCTGTGTGTGTGTGTGTACCTGTGTGTGTGTACCTGTGTGTGTGTACCTGTGTGTGTACCTGTGTGTGTGTGTGTACCTGTGTGTGTGTACCTGTGTGTGTGTACCTGTGTGTGTGTACCTGTGTGTGTACCTGTGTGTGTGTACATGTGTGTGTGTACCTGTGTGTGTGTACCTGTGTGTGTGTGTACCTGTGTGTGTGTACCTGTGTGTGTGTACCTGTGTGTGTACCTGTGTGTGTGTGTACCTCTGTGTGTGTGTGTGTGTACCTGTGTGTGTGTGTACCTGTGTGTGTGTACAACACGCTCGCGTGTCTGCAGCCGATTAGCACGCTCGGCTATGTGTGGCGTGAAAGCGGTTTAACATACGTACGTACACTTGGATACTATATACACGTAACTATATATAGACTGTCATGGTTTTTTTTCACTTTGTTGTTCTAACGTTCTGACCCCGTGCCCCTACTGGACATCTGTGAAAAAGAGCTTCATAGCTCATCGGATTCCTCCTCCAGTGTCAATACATATTCAGACTTTGTTATACAAAGAGAATATTCGCAAAAAGTTAATTGGCTAATATCCAGTTGTTATTCACTAACTTAGGAATATTCTGGCCAAAGTAAAGTGTAAAAACTGTTGTTATATAACAAATAGAAATGCATAGATGAAACGACGATGCCTCAATTACAAAAAAGAAATGTTTTACCCAGTGGCGGCTCCTGCAAAATCTCTCAGGGGGGGCAAATGTCTGGATGATTGATAAGGATAAGGTCCACCCATGCAATGGATAAATTAACAGCTTAAGCATGTAAAGGCAACTTCACTTCTTTAATATTAATGAAAAATAAAGTGACTCTTACAATACATCTTGTTTGTTTCTATACTCACTATTAAAACAAACCACTCAAGTTTATTTTATTAAAGATTCCACTAGGTGGCCACAAATTATATTGTTGGATGAAACGTGCTTGCGTATGATGACGTAAGCACGTATGATGACGTTAGCACGTATGATGACGTAAGCACGTATGATGACGTAAGCACGTTAGTGCGAGCCCTCCCGGAAGCCATAGAGAATGCATTGCAGCGCCCGCCGTTCGAAAAAAAACATCTTTGAATGTAAGTCTATGGGGCCACTCGGGGCGATTCTCAGCCGGAGTGAAATCGCCCAAAAAGAGGCGGTACTCCACAGAACGTGACATGACGCTGATTGGACTATATCCAGAGGCTGCAGTGACGGCTAGCGTGACTCTGTGGTTGAATGACATTGGTGGTGCGTCGCCCAATCGCCCTAATGAAGAAACCGCCCCTGGTTTTACCCCATGATGGTGAAGTCAACAGCGGTGTTGCGATGAGCAGACTCGCCACTGTCATGGGAATGTGGAATTGGCGCGTTGTTTACGTGACAAACCTTACTGGCTGTGTCGGGTGGTGGAGGGTTAGGACACAACATTTCTACTTACGCGACCTAACACAAAAAACCTTTGTTGTGATCATTAACTCGATTGACTTTTACCCCCCCCCCAAAAAAAAGGCCTCTAAAAGTTCTGGAGACTTTTGTTGTTGAAGACGGAAGCTTGTGTTGCCTCCGAAACGTCGTGATTTCATTTATTTTTATTTTCTTTTTCACCTACGTGACTTTACCGAAAAACACCAAAGAGCATGGACCCTTGCAGTCACGAAAACTTCAAATCTAGAACTGTTGTTGTGTTGTTGATTCTAGATTTGAAGCTTTCGTGACTGGCTGTGACGGTCCCACCTGATGACGGAGACTTGTGTTGCCTCCGAAACGTCGTGATTTTATTGTTTTATTTTTATTAATTTTTATTTCATTTTTTGCCTACATGGTGACTTTACCGAAAGAACTAAGAGTATAGTTGTTGTTGATGTTTGGGAGGACCCCAATTCATTTCCTCAATTCATTTCCAGAGAAAACCTGCGGGGTGCGTGCGGTGCGTTCTTATCTTCTCAGCTGCACGCCGAGAGCTGGCCATTCGGTGCCACCGTGTGCAAGACGGTGCCCTTCGTGCAGAAGGCCTCTCTGGGCATCAGCGCGCTGAGCCTGTGCGTGCTCAGCGGAGACAGGTGAGGAGAGACCCGGCCGCTCGCTGTTCCCGTTCACGGCTCAAATCTCGGAAGCGCTCAAAGCGCTTGTTGGCGTGAACTTTGTCTGGAGAGGCGTGTTCCTGAAGACATCGTGCTCACCGCGGAGAACTGTCACGACACGATTCCCAACGTCTTGTCTCTTCTCACAATTCAAGTTCCTAGACTCAACCCACCCGCGCCTGCAACATGGCTTCATCCCAGAGGTCGCAATAGCCACACTCCCTCCCGCATGGCCTTGTGGGAGCCTCGGTTACCGATAAAGTAATTTTATTTTAGTTGTTCTTCCAATTCCGTTCCGATGACGTACGTGTGCATGACATACGTGTGCATGACATACGTGTACGGAATCAGAAGAAAAATGTAAATGGGTTAACTACCTCGCCTGGTATACAGGAAGTCGTGGGTTTGATCTCGACCCTGACGCCTGCTGCTGCTGTATATTTCCAGTTTGCATATTCTCCCCGTGGTCGTGTGTATTTTTTCTCCGAGTCCTCTGGTTTTTCCCTCCAAATTAAGACAAAAAACATGCGTTTGATTATAAATGCTATTTGGCTGCTGCTCTAAATGTCCCCACGTGATCAGCTACTTCGTTGAGCTGTCGTTTGTGGCCAGGTCGTATACAGCTGAGTGGGCCTTGCCTGGTAACATACAAATAGAATAGGAACAGTCGTAGTACATCTCCAGAGTTTACATTCCTCCTCCTCCCTCCCTCCTCCCTTCTGCTCCTTCTGTTATAAGCAGCAGGCTACAACAGTATTTTAGATAATTAAGTGACGGTGTCATTCCTTGGGTGTCACCCAGAACCTCATTTCTCACTGAATATTGTCCGACTTCCTGGTAGACTGTTGTAGATGGCACCAGCGCCGTCTAGCAGCCACAGACATAGCGATCTGTATGATGGATGTGGTGAGCCGCTGTGCGTACACATTGTTTCAGGTTGCCAAACCGGACGGACGCGGCCGAAACTAATCCCCGCTTCCCAAACATGCGGCACGTGTCAACGTGTTGATCCAGCTCGCTCCTGCGAGCGAGACCCGTCCCGCTCACTCGCGAGTTCTCGCCTCGACAAACCAACCAGCACCAACTTGGCCGCCCCCCTCTGCTTCAGGACCCGAAGCGATCGCCCGTTTCCCGCTCACGGCCAACACCGGTGACGATTATTTGAACCGGTCCTGGGCCTTCCCTAGGTAGACTCGGCCTCAAATGAGGACGTGGTGCGGTGTGTAAACATCGCCACCGGCGAGACAACAGCCTGTTACAGGCTACACGGGTGGGGGGGGGGTCATTGCCTTTATCTTTGGTGGCTGTGCAGGTGTAGTCGGTGTAGTAGGTTTATTAAACGGTTCACTCAGCACAGGCCAATGTATACAACACTCGCAGGGGTATCGTCCCCTTCACCCGTCTAACAGGGAGATCCCACAATCTATGTCACAGCTAGCCTACTCCCAGGTCCTCCACTCGAGAGCTAGGGGAGGCTAGTGATCCAGCTCTGGCCAAGCTGGGATCACGGCACCCTGAGTCACCAGACCGGCCACTTCACCCGTCTAACAGGGAGCTCCCACTGTCTCTAACCCGGCTAGCCTACTCCCAGGTCCTCCACTACAGGGCTAGGGGAGGCTAGCTGATCCAGCTCTGGCCAAGCTGGGATCACGGCACCCTGAGTCCCCAGACCGGCTCTTACAAGAACATCGGCTCTGGGCTCTGGGGGCCACGCCACTGGCTTGCCCTGGTTGCTCCTTAGAAGCACGGCGAGCCAGGGGAGTCCCAGGGCCTATCTAGCCGGTCTTCTCTCTTCTCTGGTTTAAGCTAAACACTGAACCCCGAGCCCACCGGCTCACCGCCTTATATAGCAACTCCCCCCCAAGGGGTGGTGCCGTGGGGGATCACAGCGCCATTACAGCCCCCCAGGGCTAACCGATGCGGACGTGGATGTAAGCATCTTTCCGCGTGCAGGCACAAGCACCCCCGGTGTGTTTGTTCGCCCTCCCGTGACCCCTCTACGCAGGTACCGTGCGGTCGCGCACTGGGACCGCCTCCAGTGCGTGGGCCTCTCCCTGCTCACGGCGCTTAAAGTCCTGGCCATCTGGACGCTGTCGCTGGTGCTGGCGGTGCCCGAGCTCCTGGCCTTCGACACGCTGTCCTGGGAATACCGCAACCGGACGCTCGACACGTGCATGGTCATCCCGCAGACGAGCTTCGTGGAGGTGCGACACGGCGCGTCAAGAACGTGGCAACCACCGGCGTCGCCGTAACCGGGGGGGGGGGGGCGGGGTGGTTTCGCAAACTCCGGTCGGCACAAACGGGGATGTGAATCGTCACCGAATGTTTTTTGTCCGGGTTGCTGTACTCGTACCCGGCCGCACCAGGGTCGCAAATGGGTACCCGTACCCGTATCCAGTCGTACCCGTACCCAGCCGGGTATGGGTAGGGTACGGGTATCGGGTACCCGATTGCGACCTCTGGGATGAAGCCACGTTGCAGGCTCGGGTGGGTTGATTCTAGGAACTTGAATTGTGAGAAGAGACAAGACGTTGGGAAATGAGTAACAAACGGTTACTCACCAGTGACTCACGGCCTACCCGTACCCGGCCGCACCAGGGTACGGGTAGTCGGGTATCGGGTACCCGATTGCGACCTCTGACACACAGTCTGTCTTTCAGTCACTCACAGAGACAGGCAGCTAATTAGATACTCCACCAACCCTGTGCTCGGCTATCCCACGAGGAGATTTGTCGCCCCGCCTGACTCTGACGAAACCTCTTGTCTGGGCCCTCGCAGTTTTACGCCAAAGCCAAGGACTGGTGGCTGTTCGGCTTCTACTTCTGCATGCCGCTGGCCTGCGCGGCGGTCTTCTACACGCTCACGACCGTCGAGATGCTTGGGATGAAGAAGCGAAACCTTGGCAGCGCCATCGACGAGCACCTCAAGCAGGTGTCGAACCTCGGGCCTCCCTACGGTACCGCCGGCCCCATCGGCTAGAGGACGAACGGCTCCCCGTGGTTGTGCGGTACGTAACCGATTTGCGGTGGCGGGCAGGAGGGGGGAGGGGTCCGTGACGTTCGCTCTCCGACTTTGTCACGAACGATTCGTGAAACTGCGAGATGTGATTCGACGGATGTTTGCGTGTGTTTGCGTGTGTGTGTATGTGCGTGTGTGTGTGCGTGTGTGTGTGCGTGGTATGTGCGTGTGTGTGTACGTGTGTGTGTGCGTGTGTGTGTGTGTGTACGTGTTGTGTGCGTGCGTGTGTGTGTGGTGTGTGTGTGTGTGTGCGTGCGTGTGTGTGTGCGTACGTGTGTGTGCTGGTGTGTGTGTGTACGTGCGTGTGTGCGTGCGTGTGTGTGTGTGTGCGTGTGTGTGTACGTGTGTGTGTGCGTGCGCGTGTGTGCGTGCGTGTGTGTACACACAGCAACGGGAGGCAGGCAAGGCGGTGTTCTGCCTGGCGGTGGTGTTTGCGCTGTGCTGGCTGCCGCTGCATCTCAGCCGCATCCTCAAGAGAACCGTCTACGACGAGATGGACCCCAACCGCTGCGAGCTGCTCAGGTGGGGGGGGCACCCCCGAACCGTCCCCCCCCCCCCCCCCTCTCCCTCTCTACTCGTGCCCCCCTCGTCCCATGGGAGAATGAAGAGTCAATTGTATCGTCTTCGCGTGAATCAGAGGTCGCAAACGGGTTTTGATTCCTTACCCGTACCCGTACCCGGCCGCACCAGGGTCGCAAACGGGTACCCGTACCCGTACCCTACCCGTACCCTACCCGTACCCGTACCCTACCCAGACCCTACCCGTACCCAGACCCTACCCGTACCCTACCCGTACCTTACCTGTACCCTACCCGTACCCTACCCGTACCCTACCCGTACCCTACCCGTACCCGGCCGGGTACGGGTAGGGTACGGGTATCGGGTACCCGATTGCGACCTCTGGGATGAAGCCACGTTGCAGGCGCGGGTGGGTTGATTCTAGGAACTTGAATTATGAGAAGAGACAAGTCGTTGGGAAATGAGTGACACACGGTGACTCACCAGTGACTCACGGTCTACCCGTACCCGTACCCGGCCGCACCAGGGTCGCAAACGGGTACCCGTACCCGGCGGGTACGGGTAGGGTATCGGGTAGGGTAGGGTACGGGTATCGGGTAGGTTGCGACCTCTGGCGTGAATATCGCAGCAGCAGCAGCAGTGATAATACCAATCGCAACCACCACGCCCTGCGCGTGGAACTTCTTTGGCACCGTACGTAGCCGAGCGCGCTCACCGCAGGTGCGGGGGAAGGACGACGAACTGAACGCGAAGTGTTCTTTGCGAAGAGGCGTCGTTCTCAATATACTTTGCAAACGACGCCCTTGGCAATAGAATACACTCAGCGAGTGTCAAGAGTGGGGTTTGTTTTAGGAGCGTCCTGCTCTGTCATGTTTCACCAATGCCAATGCCCCCCACCCCCCCCACTCCATCCAGCCCCGCGTTTCCTCCAGGGCGTTGTTGTGAACGTCCGACGCACCCGCTACACCCCCCCCCCCCCCCGGTGGCTTGCTTCTCACACGGCCCCCTTAACGCGAACAACGGCACGTGGCCGGTGAACGAGCGCAGCTGGATCGCGTCACGGATCGTGTCACGGATCGTGTCATGCGAGCGGCGTGGTAAACGAGGGGGGGTGGATGGGACCCCCCACAAAACATCGCAGCTCAACAGCGTGGGGAGGCGGGGGGGGGGCGTCTCGCCGGACCGAGGACACTTTGCACTCATTAGCGTGTTTGCTGTTGCGACGTTCTGTCGCGCCCCTACGGGACAGCTGCGGGGAGAGAGCTTCGTAGCTCATCGGATTCCTCCTCCAAGTCCAAATCAATATTGAGATTCTGATCCGATGCGATCACGCTTCACCGGCGTGTCGTTGTCACGCCGCTCGGAGCGTGGCGTGTTCGTCGCGGTTGGGCTACGGCTGGGTTCTGTGCGTGGCCCCGATGCAATGTGAAGGTCTCCTGGCTCCTGATTCACAACGGGTGTGTCCTCTGCCGCCATCACCACCACCGCCCCCTGCAGCTTCCTGCTCGTGCTGAATTACATCGGCATGAACCTGGCGACCCTCAACTCGTGCGTCAACCCCGTCGCCCTCTACGTCGTCAGCGCAAAGTTCAGGAACCGCTTCAAGGTGCGTTTGGTGGCGTCGGCCACGTTTCTGTCGTCACGTTTAGATCATGGGGGGGGGTGCTTCTCAATCGCCGGCGCTCGGGAACCACGACAACAACAACAACATCAACAACAACAACAATCACCGCTGGTGCACAGGTCTGACGATCGCGTCGCACGTTCGCGTGACGAATTCCAACTGATACGGGTCTCGTGAATTGATGCGTATCTACTACGTGTTTGTATGCAAGTATGTATGTTTGCATGTGTGTACGTGAGTGGGTGTGTGTTAAGGGGAGCGGTGGTGTAGCGGTTAGTGTTAACCAGAGGTGCGGGGTAAGGACAACAAACTAAGCACAAAAAGCAGTTCTAAAGAAATGAGTTTGTCAACGTGGATAATTTAAAAGTGCGTAGCTCCAGTGGCTTCCTATTATCGGAAGAGCGTTGCAGACGGCCGCAGAAGCGCGTCTGAAAGCGCCGCGCGATGCGGTGATCCCCACCGCCGCCTGTGTTCGATGGCGAGCAGTCAGAAGCCACCGCTGCCGCTGCTGCTGCTGCCGCCGCTGCTGCTGCTGCTGCTGTGAGGATGATGAGCGGAGTTGGCGCGATGGGTTGACGCTCACTTGACGAGATCGGCGAAGGTGTCGCGGTTCATGTGTGGCGAGCGCTTTGCGTGCGGCGAGAGCGAATTTGACGTCGCTCGTCGCAGTGCCGACCCTCCTCGCTCCAACTCTCTCTCCTCCTCCTCGTCGTCGCCGCCGTGCACAGTCCTGCCTGTGCTGCTGCTGGGCGACAAGCAGACGGCGCTCCAGCAGAAGGCCGTGGCGGCGCCGGGCAGCCCGCTCGGCCGCAGCAACTCCCGCTCCAGCAACAGGTTCATCGTCACTTGAGCTGAGCTGGCCCCCCCCCCCCCCCGCGGGATGTGGATGGAGGGGAGGTGGGAGAAGAGTTGCCGGGGGGGGGTGGGGAACGGGGGCCGAAGTGAACTAGACAGCCGTGGCCACGTGGGCCAGGCGACCGGCTTGGCTGGAGGACGGTGAAAGCAAACGACGCGAGCGGCTTAGCGAGGCAATCGCGGTCGGTCGCGTGACGTGCGCTTGCACGGCTTGGTGCGACAGACAGCCAGAGAGAGGGAGCAGAGATGATGGGGGAGGTGTTTAAGCACTCGCTCGAGCGGAACGAGCGCGTGCCGCCATCTCGCCAGCTGGGCTGCTTCTCCACGGCCTGGGGGGTCCCCCCTCGCTCGCTCACCCCCCTCCCTGTCTCCACCCCCCACCCCCCACCCCCCACCCGGGTCTCTCTTGCTTAGACGTCGACGTCGCAGCAACACGGCAGGGGGAGCGCTCGCTCGCCAACTGTTGATGCGACTTCATTTTATTTGTTGGCCTCCTTGATGCTTTCACTTGTCCAACTTTGGCTGTCCCTTGGCACGATCAAGCGCAGCGTACGGACGTTGACAGGATGTCGCTGGCTGGGTTCTGGCCGGCGCCGGTCTCTTTTGCAAAGTAGTCGAAAGAGCCGAAGAACCGGGGTAATGTTGCAGTGGTGGGACTTTACTTCCGTTAGCTACGTACATACAGTTGCAATCATACGTGTGTGTCACGTTTTTGTCATATAGCATCAATGGGCAGAGTTGCTTTCAAGAGGCACACAAAAAATATTGTACGTTCAAATAAACAACGTCTACGCAACATGTCTGTGAATACATGTAAATAGACATTTACTGATGGATGCGCCTGTGTGTGTGTGTTCAAACATGCCGCACACGTACACGTGGAGCAACAGCGGTGTTTTTAAATCCTTTATATTAAGTTCGCGTGCTTGCGTGCTTGCTTGCTTGCTTACGACCGTGCAAACCTTTCGGTCGTTTTTAACCCACTTCCCGTGATCCAATCGAGCTAACATTTTGCACACAGACTCGTTGTGCGTGACAATTAATGTTCGTGAAATTTTTTTTCCAAAATTTTACACTGTTTAGGGAAAACAAATTAAATATTTAATTACCAATTGCTTAATACTGGCAGACAATCAGCTGACCCATAGGTGGCAGCCATCTCAAGCCAGAGGACGAGAGGACTCTAGCCGCCACGCATATAAAGGATTTATAGTGAAAACGTTTTTTAGGGTTAATTTTTTTAATATCGAGGTGTCGAGAGAGGGCCACACATGTGAAGGCTTACGCAGCGAGAAAGAGCGAAAGCATCGGGGTTAAGAAGAGAAGAGTGACAGAGTTAGAGAGATCGTGCAGGGGAGGAAGGGAAAACGACGTAGAACAAGAGACGGAAGAAGACAGAACAAAAGAGCTCATTCTCATGAGAGCAGATGAACAGATTATCTTAATAAGTATAACCCGTAAAAACAAAGTTTTTCACTCTAAATCCTTTATATGCGTGGCGGCTCGAGTCCTCTCGTCCTCTGGCTTGAGATGGCTGCCACCTATGGGTCAGAGATGATTGTCTGCCACCATTAAGCAATTGGTAATTAAATATTTAAAAGAAATTGCCTAAACAGTGTAAAAATGTAAAAAAAAAAATTCACGAAAATTGTCACGCACAACGAGTCTGTGTGCAAAATGTCAGCTCTATTGGATCACGGGAAGTGTGTTAAAAAACGACCGAAAGAGTTGCACGGTCGTAAGCAAGCAAGCAAGCGAACTTAATATAAAGGATTTAAAAAAGAGCTTATTCTCATGAGAGCAGATGAACAGATTATCTTAATAAGAAAGCAGTGGTTGTGTGTGTGCTGTGCGTGGTGGTGGTGGTGGGTGGTGGTTCCCCAGCTGTCCGCGTGAAAGCGAGAGAGATGAGGAGGGAGAGGGAGGGAGATGGGGCCACGGGACAGACAGACGGGCAGGTGGGGAAGCTTTCCGAGGGTCGATAAGTCACGTGACCTGACGGCTGGACGGGCTGTCACGTGACCCTCAAGCAAGAAACTCAGGTTCAGGCCTGTCCCTAATGTACACTTGCAATTACAAACATCAACACACACAACAACAACAACAACCGCCATTCGCCACTAAGGGGCGGAGACGTCACCACGACGCTTGTGCCAGGCCAAGTGCACCTTGAGGCCACGTGAAGTGTCGAGCGCCCGCTGGCAGGAGGTCACGGGGCAGACCCAGCAGGTGCCACGGGTCGACTGACTGAGACGAGTGGCTGATGCACCATCTGTGCCCCCTACTGTGCCAACTTGCTGTGCTTTAGCCACCCGGCGCTCCGCTCGTTGTGAGCGTCGCTCCTCCGCCCTCCGTTGTTGTTGGAGGGCGACTGCCTCCAACTGCCCAGTAGCGTCCTTCACGAGCCTCCTCACACTGAGGCCGATCTTGACACCGCTGGTACCCAGTCATCGGCAAGTCCACTCAGCTCCACCGTCCTCCTGTACCACATCACTCATGCCTCTTCTCTAGCCCATGCCGCGCCCGTCTAGCCCCCTCGATCGTCCGAACAAAAGACTGTTTAGGCATGCGGTGGCTGGCATGCGGGCTACATGACCCAGCCAACGCAGCCTTGCCTGCCGGAGGAGCTCACTGATGGGAACTTGCCCAGATCTTTCAAGGGACCTGTGAGCTCCTCACACAATCCAGGCCTGGTTAAACCCAGGATGGATCGTAGGCAGGCCAGCCTAAATGTTTTCCAACCGGCGGATGATGCTCCACCTAGGGGGTCCACGTTCGCAAGCGGTAGAGAAGGGAGGGAATGACCGTGGCTGAGAGACCTGAAGCTTCGTGCGGAGCGACAGACCAGTGTAGCTTCCACACAGCGTTACAAACCGATGAAAAGATATGCCGCTCGACTGATTCGGAGTGAGACCTCTGCTGATAAACTGGAGCCGGTCATAAGCACGCGCCCAGGTATGGGAAACTCTCCACTCTCTCCACAACTGCCCCATCACCAATGGGAGTTGTGGGGGTGGAGTGTCCGATGGTACAAATTACCCAGGCAGTGTTCTTCGTTTTGGTGGGGCTGATGGTAAGGCCCCACTCTTAGTGGCAGCTCCAGTCTCAGCAGCAGCGTCTCCAACTCCCTTCTGAATGAGCAGCTATTACCCAAATCATCGGCATACATAACATGGTTGACCAATAGGGAGCCATCCCTTGATCGACCCGGGCGTCGATCAGCCTCCCATTATATCTGTACCAAATGGAAATTCCCCCGGTACAGCTATGGAAGGCTTTCACGAACTACGCGGTCAAAATAGATGTTAAATAAGTGGGAGCCAGAAGGGACATCCCTGTCGCACCCCAAGGTGTACAGGGAAAGGCTCCGACTCCCGGCCACGTAGTTTTACCCGGGGCCCTCTCACCATCATGAAGGTCCTTAATGATCGTCAGCAGAGGGTCAGGGACCTCCGAAAGCACGAAGAACAACCCAGAGCCCAGTCTACTGATGGTATCATAGGCCTTGAACCAGTTCATAAAGCAGAGATGTAGGTCTTGTTGGAATTCCCCTACACCTCTGATGTAGCAACGGACAGTGAAAATAGTGGCATCTTGTGCAGGATCCGCACTTTCCTGAAACCGCATTGGGGCTCCGCAAGCCTCTCCTCAGCGTGCCTAGCACAGTAACTTCCTTGCCAGGACCTTACCCGGCACACTGAGGCGTGAGATGCCCCCTGTAGTTGTTACAGTCGGTACGGTCCCCCTTCTTAAAGAGGGGGACCACCAGGGCATCTTCCCAGTCCCTGCGGAACCCGTCCAGTGGTCCAGGACTGTTGTTATGATGTCATATAGGGCAGTCTGTGCACAAACGCCACCCTCCCTCAAGCATTTCGCTTGGGAGATCATCTTCTGCCCGGATTGCCTTCCTGGTCTCAGACTCCGGATCGCCCTCAGTACTTCCTCAACAGCTGGCACCTCAGCCAGCCACTCACAGGGGGTGACCTCTTCCAATATTTGAGGCACCGCAGCCTCAGCAGGGTTATCACCACTTTGTGCCATGATGTTTTCCTGGCTGAGAGAATTTCCCTCCCCCAGGACCTCACAGAAATGCTCAGCAAATCTGCAAACCTGTTCCTGGGGGTCGGAGATTGGATCACCGTTTTTTCCTCTAATGATGGTAATAGGTGTGGCGCTGCAGGTTACTTTTTTGATGGAGGTTAAATAGTGATTTGTGATCACGGGCCACTGAGGCAGACTCCATCTCCTCAGCAACCCGCGACCACCACCCATCCTTACAGCGCCTTACGGCTCTCCGAACTCCGAGCGAAGGCTGCGGTAAACCTCCTCATTCTCTGACGTGGATGCTGTAGGCGATGAGAGTGGGCCTGACGCTTTTTCCAATTAACCTGAACACCTCCTCTGTCAGCCAGGGTTTCTGGGGAGGTCTGGACCGCGTACCCAAAGCAGCCATTGCAGCTGCATGAGTCACAGTCTTAAACCCTCGCCCATTTCCCCTCGACATCAGGTGGAGTGGGGGACGATGCCAACCCCAGCTGCAAGCGATGATGAAATTCTCGCTTGCAACTTTCATCAGCTAACTGAGACCAGGCCACTTTTGGTTGGAATGGGATCCTGGGTGTACACCCACCACCAGGAGTGGAAGAAAGGCAGGCGCATCTTACAGATGACTAGTCGATGGTCAGAGGACAGATCAGCTCCACGGTAGGTCCTGGTGTCAAGGACATGGGTTCGCATCCGCTGGTCCGTCACTATGTAGTCCAGCAGATGTTCTTGCTTGGACCCGGCATGTATCCATGATGTTGTGTGGATGCGCCGATGCCGGAAGAGCGTGTTGGTAATTACAAGCCCATGGGCTGCACAAAAATCTAGCAGCCTCCTACCGTTATTATTGAGCTGATCTGGCCCATGCCTTCCAATCACTCCAGACCAGGTACCAGCATCATGACCAACTCGGGCATTGAAGTCACCCAACAAGATGACTCTGTCCCGAGTGGCCACTTTAGCCAGCACCTGTGACAGGAGGTCATAGAAAGCAGTCTGACTCATCGGCTTTGCCTGCATCCCTCCACGGATGTTCGTCTTCGGTGGGGCATAAGTAACCACGACCACCACTCCTCGCCTCTGGTTGATGGGAAGGCGAGCCCAAAGTATCCTGGGGCTTACAGCTTCCCACACCTCACCGCCACGCTCCCACGCCCCCTTCATTCTTTTGTTCAGAAGAAGAGCCACACCCTGTTGTTTGGCAGTCTCCTGCCCCGAGTAGAGGACTGTCCACCCCTCATGGTGGCAGGAGCCAGAACCGGTCCACCGGACCTCCTGAATGCCACAGAGATCCAGGCGGTACCGGTCCAGCTCCCGACAGAGGAGTGGCAGCCTCTCCTCCGCAGTGAGCGTTCGAACATTCCACGTGGCCATCCGCAATGGTTTTTGTTGTTTCTGGAGGAGCCCCGAGGGTGAAAATTCAATCTCCTGGCATCCGCCAAATGGGGTTTGGCCAGGAGACGTCATAAAAGCCTGACCCCCCGGGGCCTCCGGCACAAGCTTAATTTGTTACAGGTTTATGTTTAATTCGTGGTTTAGGTGGTGGTTAATTGAAGGTGGAGGGGTTACCAGCCCCTCACACCCGTCCAGAGCCCCCGTTTACGCCACTGTGGTGGTCACAGACGCCATGAGGGGAGAGGCCAATGGGCATTGGACTTCACCCCCACAGGCAACTGCCCACAGGCCAGTGTTGCCCGTCCGGCACCGCGAGGAGGTAGGGCGGTTGTTTTGCCGGACCTTAACCCACCACCACATGGACACACACCCACGATAGTCTATTTCCATGTTATCTCAACGTAAATCGATTCCAATAGCTTAATCAACTATAAATCGATTCCCATGTTATCCCAATAGAAATCGACTCTATAAATCCACTACAAGAATCGATTCCTAATGTTATCCCATTAAGAATCGACGCAAGTGGAGTTAATCGAACCGGGAATCGAATTTCTCTGCACCACGTGACTTGAGAAACTGAAACACGTGGGTCCCAGGTGGGTGTCATGGCGGTGCGAGAACTCTTCTCGAGACTTGGCCTACTCTTCCTCTCCCTCCTCGTCACGTGCACACGCGGTGAGCACAGCCAGAGGTGGTCGATACATCGGGTACCAGGTTGTGGTGGACGTGGGGAGCGGTGGTGCAGTGGTTAGCGCACTGTGTGTGTGTGGGGAGTGGTGGCACAGTGGTTAGCGCACTGTGTGTGGGGGGAGCGGTGGTGCAGTGGTTAGCGCACTGTGTGTGTGTGTGGGGAGTGGTGGTACAGTGGTTAGCGCACTGTGTGTGTGGGGGGAGTGGTGGTACAGTGGTTAGCGCACTGTGTGTGGGGGTGGGAGTGGTGGTGCAGTGGTTAGCGCACTGTGTGTGTGTGTGGGGAGCGGTGGTGCAGTGGTTAGCGCACTGTGTGTGTGGGGGGAGCGGTGGTGCAGTGGTTAGCGCACTGTGTGTGTGGTGGGGAGTAGTGGTACAGTGGTTAGCGCAGTGTGTGTGTGTGGGAGCGGTGGTGCAGTGGTTAGCGCAGTGTGTGTGTGAGTGGGGAGTGGTGGTGCAGTGGTTAGCGCACTTTGTGTGGGGAGTGGTGGTGCAGTGGTTAGCGCACTGTGTGTGTGAGTGGGGAGTGGTGGTGGTGCAGTGGTTAGCGCACTTTGTGTGGGGAGTGGTGGTGCAGTGGTTAGCGCACTGTGTGTGTGTGGGGAGCGGTGGGGCAGTGGTTAGCACACTGTGTGTGTGGGGGGGGAGCGGTGGTGCAGTGGTTAGCGCACTGTGTGTGTGTGGGGAGCGGTGGTGCAGTGGTTAGCGCACTTTGTGTGTGTGTGTGGGGAGCGGTGGTGCAGTGGTTAGTGCACTTTGTGTGTGTGTGGGAGTGGTGGTGCAGTGGTTAGCGCACTGTTTGTGTTGTGGGGAGTGGTGGTGCAGTGGTTAGCGCAGTGTGGGGAGCGGTGGTGCAGTGGTTAGCACACTGTGTGGGGAGCGGTGGTGCAGTGGTTAGCACACTGTGTGTGTGTGTGTGGGGAGCGGTGGTGCAGTGGTTAGCGCACTGTGTGTGTGTGGGGAGCGGTGGTGCAGTGGTTAGCGCACTGTGTGTGTGTGAGTGGGGAGCGGTGGTGCAGTGGTTAGTGCACTTTGTGTGTGTGGGGAGTGGTGGTGCAGTGGTTAGCGCACTGTGTGTGAGTGGGGAGTGGTGGTGCAGTGGTTAGCGCAGTGTGGGGAGCGGTGGTGCAGTGGTTAGCACAGTGTGTGGGGAGCGGTGGTGCAGTGGTTAGCACACTGTGTGTGTGTGTGTGGGGAGCGGTGGTGCAGTGGTTAGCGCACTGTGTGTGTGTGGGGAGCGGTGGTGCAGTGGTTAGCGCACTGTGTGTGTGAGTGGGGAGCGGTGGTGCAGTGGTTAGCGCACTGTGTGTGTGTGGAGTGGTGGTGCAGTGGTTAGCGCACTGTGTGTGTGTGTGGGGGGGAGCGGTGGTGCAGTGGTTAGCGCACTGTGTGGGGGTGGGAGTGGTGGTGCAGTGGTTAGCGCACTGTGTGTGTGTGAGTGGGGAGCGGTGGTGCAGTGGTTAGCGCACTGTGTGTGTGTGTGGAGTGGTGGTGCAGTGGTTAGCGCACTGTGTGTGTGTGGGGAGCGGTGGTGCAGTGGTTAGCGCACTGTGTGTGTGGGGAGCGGTGGTGCAGTGGTTAGCGCACTGTGTGTGTGAGTGGTGGTGCAGTGGTTAGCGCACTGTGTGTGTGTTGGGAGCAGTGGTGCAGTGGTTAGTGCTCTGTATGTGTGTGTGTGGGGAGCGGTGGTGCAGTGGTTAGCGCACTGTATGTGTGTGTGGGGGAGTGGTGGTGCAGTGGTTAGCGCACTGTGGTGTGAGTGGTGGTGCAGTGGTTAGCGCACTGTGTGTGTGTGTGTGTTGGGAGCGGTGGTGCAGTGGTTAGCGCACTGTATGTGTGTGTGTGGGGAGCGGTGGTGCAGTGGTTAGCACACTGTATGTGTGTGTGTGGGGAGTGGTGGTGCAGTGGTTAGCGCACTGTGTGTGGGGAGTGGTGGGGCAGTGGTTAGCGCAGTGTGGGGAGCGGTGGTGCAGTGGTTAGCGCACACCGAGTGCCGTTTTCCCATCTCCCCAGCTGCGACTCCCCCTCTGAATGTCCGCGTGGAGTCTCGCGACCTGCTGACGCAACTCCGCTGGGACCACGACGCTGAAGTGGACGTCGCCACCAGCAGCAGCTCAAAGCTCCTGGACGTTACCTACAGGGTGGACAGCAAACTGTGAGATGCTCGCTCACTCATCCACTCGCTCACTCACTCACTCACCCACTCGCTCACCCACTCACCCACTCGCTCCACCCCCACTCACTCATCCACTCGCTCAACCACTCACTCAACCACCCATCCACTCACCCACCCACCCACTCACCCACCCACTCACTCACTCACCCACCCACTCACTCACTCACCCACCCACTCACTCACCCACCCACCCACTCACCCACCCACCCACCCACCCACTCACTCACTCACTCACCCACCCACCCACCCACTCACACCCACCCACCACTCACTCACCACCCACCCACTCACCCACCCACCCACTCACCCACCCACCCACCCACTCACTCACCCACCCACTCACTCACTCACCACCCACCCACCCACTCACCCACTCACCCACCCACTCCTCACCACCACCTCCTCCTCCCCGTGTCTCTGTCTGTGCAGCTATGCACGAGCCCACTGGCGGACCGTCTGCGCTGCCACCACAGAGACACGGTGCGATGTCTCCTCAGCGCTGCGACATCCTGGCGACCGCTATCAACTTCGCGTCAGATCCACCGTCTTATCACCACCAACACCACCATCACCACCATCACCACCATCATCACCACCACCATCACCACCATCATCGTCACCCTGGGTCGTGGTTGAGGTGTTACCCTTGAAGACAAGTGAGTGGCATTGTCTATGTCTCTGTGTGTGTCTCTGTGTCTGTGTGTGAGTGTCTCACTCTCTGTGTCTCTGTGTGAGTTTCTCTGTGTGAGTGTCTCTGTGTGTGAGTGTCTCTGTGTGTGAGTGTCTCTGTGTGTGTCTCTGTGTCTGTGTGTGAGTGTCTCACTCTCTGTGTCTCTGTGGAGTTTCTCTGTGTGAGTTTATCTGTGTGAGTGTCTCTGTGTGTGAGTGTCTCTGTGTGTGAGTGTCTCTGTGTGTGTCTCTGTGTCTGTGTGTGAGTATCTCACTCTCTGTGTCTGTGTGTGTCTTTGTGATCTGTGTGAGTGTCTGTGTGAGTGTCTCTGTGTGTGAGTGTCTCTGTGTGTGTGTCTCTGTGTCTGTGTGTGAGTGTCTCACTCTCTGTGTCTCTGTGTGAGTTTCTCTGTGTGAGTGTCTCTGTGTGTGAGTGTCTCTGTGTGTGAGTGTCTCTGTGTGTGTCTCTGTGTCTGTGTGTGAGTGTCTCACTCTCTGTGTCTCTGTGTGAGTTTCTCTGTGTGAGTGTCTCTGTGTGTGAGTGTCTCTGTGTGTGAGTGTCTCTGTGTGTGTCTCTGTGTCTGTGTGTGAGTGTCTCACTCTCTGTGTCTCTGTGTGAGTTTATCTGTGTGAGTGTCTCTGTGTGTGAGTGTCTCTGTGTGTGAGTGTCTCTGTGTGTGTCTCTGTGTCTGTGTGTGAGTGTCTCACTCTCTGTGTCTCTGTGTGAGTTTCTCTGTGTGAGTGTCTCTGTGTGTGAGTGTCTCTGTGTGCGTGTGTGTCTCTGTGTGTGTGTCTCTGTGTGTGTGTCTCTGTGTGTGTGTGTCTGTGTGTGAGTGTCTCTGTGTGTCTCTGTCTGTGTGTCTCTGTGTGTCTCTGTGTGTGTGTCTCTGTGTGTGAGTGTCTCTTTGTGTGAGTGTCTCTGTGTGTGTCTGTGTGTGTGTCTGTGTGAGTGTGTCTCTCTGTGTGTGTGTCTGTGTGTGAGTGTCTCTCTGTGTGTGTGTCTGTGTGTGAGTGTCTCTTTGTGTGTGTGTCTGTGTGGTGTCTCTGTGTGTGTCTCTTTGTGTGAGTGTCTTTGTGTGTCTGTGTGTGTGTCTGTGTGAGTGTGTCTCTCTGTGTGTGAGTGTCTCTTTGTGTGAGTGTCTCTGTGTGTGTCCCTGTGTGTGTCTGTGTGTGTCTCTGTGTGTGTGTATGTGTGTTTTGTGTGAGTGTCTCTGTGTGTGTCTCTGTGTGTCTCTGTGTGTGAGTGTCTGTGTGTGTGTTGTGTGTGTGTCTCTGTGTGTGTGTGTCTGTGTGTGAGTGTCTCTGTGTGTGTGTCTGTGTGTGAGTGTCTCTGTGTGTGTGTGTGTCTGTGTGTGTGTCTGTGGTGTGTCTGTGTGTGTGTCTGTGTGTGTCTGTGTGTCTGTGTGTGTCTCAGCCGTGCTGAGTGCTCCGACTGTCACCTTGATGCTCCACAAGGATGCGACGCTGGAGGAGGGTGGTGAGGAGGGTGGTGAGGAGGGTGGTGAGGAGGGTGGTGAGGAGGGTGGTGAGGAGGGTGGTGACGAGGGTGGTGACGAGGAGGAGGAGTGTGGTAGTGAGCGTGAGGACTACAAACATGACGACAAGATGGCTACGAGAATGACGACGACGATGACGGTGATGGCGGCGATGACGGTGATGGCGGTGGCGACGAGGGAGAGCGGTGGGAGCTGTCCGTGCGGGTCTCCATGAGGAGCGAGTGGAAGAGGAGGATGGCGCAGAGTGACGTGCTGTACCATCTACAAGCCGAGGTCTCCACAAGGAGGGGTGTGACTAGCACGGTGAGAGTGGGTGGGTGGGTGGTGGGTGGGGGGTGGGTGAGGGGTGTGTGGGTGGGTGAGTGGGTGGGTGGGTGGGTGGGTGAGTGGGTGGGTGGGTGGGTGAGTGGGTGGGTGGGTGAGTGGGTGGGTGAGTGGGTGGGTGAGTGGGTGTGTGGGTGGGTGAGGGGTGTGGGGTGGGTGTGTGGTGAGGGGTGGGTGGGTGAGTGGGTGGGTGGGTGAGTGGGTGGGTGGGTGAGTGGGTGGGTGAGTGGGTGTGTGGGTGGGTGAGTGGGTGAGTGGGTGTGTGGGTAGGTGAGTGGGTGGGTGGGTGGTGTGTGTGTGGTGGGTGGGTGAGTGGGTGGGGGGTGGGTGGGTGGGTGAGTGGGTGGGTGGGTGGGTGAGTGGGTGGGTGGGTGGGGAGTGGGTGGGTGAGTGGGGGTGGGTGAGGGGTGAGGGGGTGAGTGGGTGTGTGGGGGTGGGGAGTGGGTGGGTGAGTGGGTGGGTGTGTGGGGTGGGTGGGTGGGTGAGTGGGTGGGTGGATGAGTGGGTGGGTTGGTGAGTGGGTGGGTGAGTGAGTGGGTGAGTGGGTGGATGAGTGAGTGGGTGGGTGGTGGGTGGGGGGTGAGTGGGTGAGTGGGTGGGTTGGTGAGTGGGTGGGTGGGTGGGTGGGTTGGTGAGTGGGTGGGTGGGGGGGTGAGTGAGTGGGTGGGTGGGTGGTGAGTGGGTGGGGCGGGTGGGTGGGAGAGTGAGTGGGTGAGTGGGTGGGTGGTGATGCTACTATACTGATGGACGATGCTATTGCTGCTGCTGCTACTGAATGTCCAGAAATGGTTGAGTTCTGTCAGCTTCCACTTCCATGCTGAACTGGATGGATGGGTTTTGCGAGTTGAGATGATTTAGAAACGCGCTCAGTCTATCTTTGCCGTGTGGCCAGACCACCAACGTGTCATCCACGTAACCCGGCACACTGAGACCATCTGCTTGCTCCTGCCAGGAGCGCTTTGTGGGATGTCGCTACCGCCACGCGCTGCCTCAGCCTGCAGGCGCTGCTGAGTACTGCGTCCGCGTGAGAGTCGCGGCTCGCTACCCGCGGTGGAAGACAGGGGAGTGGTCTCCACTGTCGTGTGTCTCCGTCCCTCCACCACACAGCGCCGTGGGTGAGTGGGTGGGTGGGTGAGTGGGTGGGTGGGTGAGTGGGTGAGTGAGTGGGATGGTGAGTGAGTGGGTGGGTGGGTGAGTGAGTGGGTGGTGAGTTAGTTGGTGGGTGAGAGAGTGGGTGAATGAGTGGGTGAGTGAGTGAGTGGGTTGGTGGGTGAGTGAGTTGGTGGGTGGGTGGGTGAATGAGTGAGTGAGTGGGTGGGTGAGTGGTGGGTGAGTAGGTGGGTGGGTGGTGGGTGGGTGAGTGAGTGAGTGAGTGGGTGGGTGAGTGGGTGAGTGGGTGGGTGGGTGGGTGAGTGAGTGGGTGAGTGAGTGGGGGGTGAGCGAGTGATTTGGTAAGTAGTTGAGTGAGTGGGTGGGTTAGTGGGTGGGTGAGTAGTTGACTGAGTGGGTGGTTGAGTGAGTGGGTGCGTGAGTGAGTGGGTGGGTGAGTAGGTGGGGGGTGAGTGAGTGGGTGGGTGAGTGGGTGGGTGAGTGGGTGGGTGAGCGAGTGATTTGGTAAGTAGTTGAGTGAGTGGGTGGTTTAGTGGGTGGGTGAGTAGTTGACTGAGTGGGTGGTTGAGTGAGTTGGTGCGTGAGTGATTGAGTGGGTGAGTGGGTGGGTGGGTGAGTGAGTGGGGGGTGAGGGGTGGGTGGGTGAGTGGGTGGTGAGCGAGTGATTTGGTAAGTAGTTGAGTGATTGAGTGGGTGAGTGGGTGGGTGAGTGGCGCACCCATTTAGCCCTCTCTATCCGGCTGAACAAAAGCTGTTCAGACATGCGGTGGCTGGGCATGCAGGCTACATGGCCCAGCCAACGCAGCCTTGCCTGCCGGAGGAGCTCACCAATGGGACTTTGCCCAGATCTTTCTGGGATTTGTGAGCTCCTCACACAATCCAGCCTGCAGGTTAAACCCAGGATGGATCGTAGACAGGCCAGCCTAAATGTTTCTAACCGGCGAATATGTTCCATTAGGGGGGTCCACTTTTCGCATGCGTAGAGAAGGGAGGGAATGACCGTGGCCGAGAAGACCTGAAGATTCGTGCGGAGTGACAAACCAGGTAGCTTCCACACAGTATTATGTAACCGATGAAAAGGTAATGCCGCTCGACTGATTCGGAGTGAGACCTCAGCCAGTCATGAGCACACTGCCCAGGTATGGGAAACTCCACTCTCTCCACAACTCCTCAATCACCAATTGGGAGTTGTGGGGGTGGAGTGTCCAATGGTACAAAATACCCAGGCAGGTGCTTAGTTTTGGTGGGGCTGATGGTAAGGCCCCACCTCTTAGTGGCACGCTCCAGTCTCAGCAGCAGCGTCTCCAACTCTTCTGAATGAGCAGCTATTACCAAATCATCAGCATACGCAACATGGTTGAGCGATAGGGAGCCATCCCTTGACCGCACCCGGGCATCGATCAGCCTCCCATTGTATCTGTAACAGATGGAAATTCCTCTGGTACAGCTATTGAAGGCTTCACGAACTATGTGGTTAAAATAAATGTTAAATAATGTGGGAGCCAGAGGACATCCCTGTCGCACCCCAAGGTGTACAGGGAAAGGCTCTGACTCCCGGCCACGTAGTTTTATCCGGGCCCGCTCACCATCATGAAGGTCCTTAATGATCGTGAGCAGAGGGTCAGGGACTCCGAAAGCACGAAAAACTGCCAGAGCCCAGTCCTACTGATGGTATCATAGGCCTTGACCAGGTCAATAAAGCAGAGATGTAGGTCTTGTTGGAATTCCCTACACCTCTGCTGTAGCAGACGGACAGAAAATATGGCATCTGTGCAGGACCGCCCTTTCCTGAAACCGCATTGGGGCTCCGCAAGCCTCTCCTCAGCGTGCCTGGCAAGGCGGTGTTGAACAACAACACACAGACAGGTACACACAGACACACACAGACACACACAGACAAATATCCCCGTGTAGCCTTAACAGACTGTTGGGGCAAGTGCTGTTAGCGAGCACCTATGAAGGTCAGAACTTTACACGAG